>NC_142468.1:109052753-109205102 GCF_049115385.1 Moschus berezovskii | reverse complement strand
TTCCTTAGACAAATAACTTTTTAGTCTCTTTTTATCTATCTGTGACATGGGAATACCCACAGCCCTCATAAGATTTTGTGAATCTTAAATTAGTACTAATCATCAAAAACTATACAAATGGCACTTCCTATTATTTTTAGTAGCTAGAACTAAATTCATATGAAAGAGTCATTGACACTACTGTTTTTACATTGTAATGACTATTTGGAGTGTAAACTTCTGGAGGACAGAAACCAGACCACACCGTTGTATAGTTCGTAGGCAGGTAATACAGATAATATCCTTAATACAAATGTTGCTGATGACAAAAGAATAGTTTTTTAATCCTTTTCAATTGGCTTAAAATTTCCTTATTTATGGCACACTAAATATGTCTTCACAGAAGAAGGATTGCCAGATAAAATTCAGGATGCCCAATTAAATTTGAATTTCAAATAAATAATGAATACTTTTTTAGTAAAAGTATGCCCCATGCAAATCGTTAGCTGTTTATCCAAAATTCAAATTTAACTAGGCATTCTGTATTTTTATTTGTTAAATTTGGCAACTTATTCAGAAAGGCAGTTGGCAAAATTTCATGTTAAAATTGAACATTAACATTTTCTTAGGTGATGAATATTTAAAATATACTATATGAAAAATACTATATTTAAGAGTTTTTAATGGTCATACAACTGTTTGGCATTTTAAAATGATTTATTTAAAAAGCTAATGGACCTAAATATGTTATAACCTTACTAGTTTCAAGATGAGGACAATAATACTTAAAGTACAGGACTGTTTCCATGTTTACCTGGGATTATAAATGAGAAAGTTCTTTGTAAATTAGACCCTGAAAAAGAGTCTCAGAGGAGCATGGACATTGCTATCTTTGATTCTCACTGTTGCCATTTATTGCTGTGTGACTTTGGAAGATCTACTTAACCTCTCTATGCCTCATTTTCTCATCTATTATATAAGGACAATAGTAAAACTGACCAATAGGAGTTTTATGAGGAGGAAAAAATAAAATACTTTATGTAATATGTAATGCTTCATGCATACTAAAGCAGTTTGTATAAACCTTAGGTTTTTAAATAATCTAGAAAGTGACCCTTTATCAGTTCAGTTCAGTCACTCAGTCGTGTCCGACTCTTTGTGACCCCATGAATCATGGCACGCCAGGCCTCCCTTTCCATCACCAACTCCTGGAGTTCACTCAAACTCATGTCCATCGAGTCAGTGATGCCATCTAGCCATCTCATTCTCTGTCCTCCCCTTCTCCTCCTGCCCCCAATCCCTCCCAGCATCAGAGTCTTTTCCAGTGAGTCAACTCTTCGCATGAGGTGGCTAAAGTATTGGAGTTTCAGCTTTAGCATCAGTCCTTCCAGTGAACACCCAGGACTGATCTCCCTTAGAATGGACTGGTTGGATCTCCTTGCAGTTTAAAGGACTCTCAAGAGTCTTCTCCAACACCACAGTTCAAAAGCATCAGTTCTTCGGCGACCCTTAATAGAAAATCACTAATATGCAGGGAAATTATGGTCCTAACTCCAAGTATACAGACAAAGGTCCATATAGTCAAGGCAATGATATTCCCAGTGGTCATGTACAGTTGTGAGAGCTGGACCATAAAGACGAATGCCAAAGAATTGATGCCTTCAAACTGTGGTGTTGGAGAAGACTTCTGAAAGTCTCTTGGATAGCAAGGAGATCAAACCAGTCAACCTCAAGGGAAATCAAACCTGAATACTCATTGGAAGGACTGATGCTGAAGCTCCAGTAATTTGGTCTTCTCATGCGAACAGCCAACTCATTGGAAAAGTCCCTGATGCTGGAAAAGATTGAGGGCAGAAGAAGAGGGAGTCAGAAGATAAGATGGCTAGACGGCATCACCAATGCAATGGGTATGAACTTGGGCAAACTTCGGGAGATGGTGAGGGATAGGGAGGCCTGGCGTGCTGCAGTCCGCGGGGTTGCAAAGAGTCAGACACGACTGAGAAACTGAACAACAACAACAATTCCAAGTATAAACTCTTCCTGTGTCTGAAGTTTCCTTAGAATAGGGCATGTTTTGCTCAGCCCTTGCTGTTCACAGGATGGGCTAAGACATAGGGCTCTCACTACCAGTCCTCTTAGTGAATACTAACGGTGGCAACTCTCTTCCTTCTCTGAACATGTCCTACAGGCTTTCCTGCAAATGCAGCAAGCTTCCAAAAGTTTATATCAGTCCATATCCCTGTTTTAACTTTGAAAAGAGCATTAATATCACCATTAGGAAAATACAGCATATTTTACAATTGCTGCCCTCACCTTAGAAATCAACCTGATGCTTCTTGTTACCTCAGAGCCTTGGCGTGCTCCCTCTGCAAAAAGAAGCCGAAAGAAATCATTAAGCATGAGGAGCTCACCTGTGAGGTCAGGCCCTCAGACCACTAAGCTTAGTGAGGTCCTGGAGATTGTAGTGCGCTTGCCTGTCTCGAGGGAGTTTGAAAGGTTAGGTTTAAGAGCAAAGGTTATAAGGTAAAAGGCTATACATCTTTTTCTTTTAGTAGATTCTAGGTTCTTCATGGCTGATAAATATTTACATTAAACTCATGACCAATGAATATGTATACTCTCAAATTTTCCCTCAGGAATTATTCAGGTTTTCCTGGTACTTCATGAAGAGAAGGAATGATTGGATCACAGTCTACCAATTTTTCTCCCAAGATTCAAGTTTATTTGATTAGCTAGGTGATCAAATTCCACATTTTAAAAAGTAAATATTACAAGTTCGGCATAGAGGCACGCTTTATTGTATGAATTGCCAAGTTTTTAAAATAGAGCTTTAAAAAAAAAGATGAGATTGATAAAGTTAAGAGAAAAGAGGGAGTTGGACTCTCAGACTCCTTTATGGGCAGCTCTGCCTGATGGCATTGTGCCTTCTCACACCCCCTCATCCCCACCCACTCACATTTTACTGAGCAGCTGTGCCAGGATTTCATACAGGAAAGGCTTTATGCCACATGGTCTTTTCAGACATCACATCTAAATCATCTTCATTAGCCTTGAAAACTTGGATCCCTAGCAGGGTTTCTGGCACCCCAAACAGCAGAAGCCCTGTGTGTGAGCTTGAGGCATGAAGCCACAGCGGCAATGGCATCCTCTGGTTGAAATGCATTTTCAACAACTTGTGGCACTGAATGCTGCTTCTCTCCTCCTTTCGGTGAAAGGAAACTTCAAAAGATTTGGGTGTATAAGGTTTACAATGCATTGTTGAACAGAGAAAATCATGCGTCCTTTGGAAGTTTCCTGGTGTTTAAGGAGATGTGTGACGGTCATGTTTTCTAATGTAAATATCAGAACCTTTGACTGTATTTGTTGAAGTAAAGGGACAGAATATCTAAAATCAGAATTATGGATGGTAAGCATGCTTCTAAGGACCAATGATCTTTTTTTTTTCTTCAGTATCAGCTGGGAAGTCAGTCTTTTCTCAAGTCAGTTCTCTCTTGATTTTTCTAGTCTCTCTCCAGTGTTTTATGTTTAGAAAGATTCTTTTTCCTCCCCCTGAATTATTTGTCTATAACCCAAGACACAGGGGAAAACATCAAGCTATCAGAATCCATGCTGCTGGAAAACTTACTAGGTGGAAAACTCACATGGCTCCCACATATAAATGTGCAAACTTGAACAGATTTCATAGTCCCTGAGAAGCACCCCTAATCCTAGAATCAGCTCTGTGCTCCTCAGTCAATGCTAACCCTACTCTTACCCTAAAAGTATTGCTTTTCCAGGATAATAGTAGTAATAATAATACTGATAATGATAACAATTGACATTTAGCCAGAGCTTCCTAAGTGTTGGAGGACTTGCTAACTCATTTAAATGTCCGTGTAGCTTCCTTTAAAGTCTTCCTGGAAGTTCTGAGAGCTTCTCTGAGGATAACATATTTTTTAATTTAGGGTAAAACTGTATTTTATTAGAAGCAATACTTAGAATTTAGGGAGAAAAAAGTCAGAAAATATGAAAAATCAAGACAAAAGGAAGAGCTGAAAGCACCCTCCATCTCTTGCTCTGCATTGTTCACGAGCAGTGTTCCCGGGGAAGCAGTGCTCCTCCAGGGCAGAGGCCAGGAGGAGGTGCCCTCCCATGCAGTGGGTCCAGAGGTCCTCGTGGGCTATATGCCTCCCAGGCTTTGAGGACTGAAACTTGGAATCCTAGCCCTTGAACTGAATCCTCCATCCCTGCAGGGTGCCAAATATCTGCACAGGAGGAGTTCAGGTATAGGAGGCTAAGATATATTTGTGATGGGCAGCTGGGGAGCTTGTCTTAGAAGCTGCATTTGCACACAGGCATACTACATTTACTCAGAGAATATTTAAGAAATGGATATAACTGATGTTGGATGCTGACAGAGACTGTGATGGGACAAAAATCCTCCTATGATAATCCTTGATGTTGGCTTGTGGTTGACCCCACAAGGGAGAGAAACTTAATAGCATTTGTGCCCATTGAGCCAAGAGAGGAAAGGTAGCTGGGAGGCAGGAAGAGGCAGTTGGGGCAGAGAAAGGGGCCCAAGACAAAGGCTCTTATGTCATCTGCCAGGCCAGGGGCTAGTTCCCCCAGGACCCAAGCTGCACAAACTCAGCTTGCTTTGTTTGTCCATAATGAATTAGAAGGAAGTCAAGGAAGCCTGTGTGATTGTAAGTCAGGGAAATGGAGTGGCTATTAAAAGCTTGCAACATCAAACTTTCCCACTGGAATTGAGCCAACCCAGGGCAGATGTGTCAAGCATCTGCTTTTGGCTGCTTTCCTTGCTCACTCAAGGAAGCGGGCAGGGGTAAGCACAAAGGGGGTGCAGAAAGATGCAAATATTGTTGGTGATATTGCATCCAATCCTGAGTGGGGAGACCTACAGGTAAATGGAGCCCCACTTACTTTAGAGAACAGTCTGGAAAACAAGAGCAAAGACAGAAAACCAAACAGCTTTCTGCATAGGAATGAGGGGGGAAGGGGGCAAACTTGGTGGAAAGTCAGGGCTGCCTAGAGGCAGAACAAACAACCACGGGCTGGAAAAGTACAGTGGAGGGGAAATGTGGGCTCGGCAGATTCCTCACAATGTTCAGGGTGATTTTCCTTGGCATCTTATCAATTCTATTGCTGTTGCCTCTGAGTTGAACCATCTCGTGCTCTAAGTAAGCACATTCTCCATATTTTCACTAATGGGGAGTGGGGAGAGCTTTCTGAGGCCCACAGGAGGCCCGGAAACCATAAAGGAAAAGGTTGACAGATTGGAATAATTAAGAAGTCAAAACTTCTACTTGGCAAAATCAGCTCACATGAACAAATTTAAAAGTCAAATGAAGACTGTGGGAAAATATTTGCCACACATAGAAAAGACAAAGAGTTAACATCCATCAGAGCTAAAAAGCTCCTCCAAAACAGTATATAGAAAGATGAAAGGGGAAAAAATGGACAAATGATAAGAGGTATTTTAGAGAAGAAATTACAAAGAGGCAATAACATTTGAAAAATGCCCAAACTCACTAACAGTTATAGTAATTGAAATTAAAACAATATTTCTTTTTTTTCTGGTTAAGTTGGCAAAAATTGAGTAAGTTTTTGATGATATATAGAATAAGAAGATAAAGCCCTTTACATTTTGTTAATAGATGTGTCCATTTCAAAAGAGAATTTGGTAGAATTTATAAAATTTAGGGAACCCTCTTACACTGTTGGTGGGAATGCAAACTAGTATAGCCACTATGGAAAACAGTGTGGAGATTCCTCAAAAAACTGGAAATAGAACTGCCATATGATCCAGCAATCGCACTCCTGGGCATACACACTGAGGAAACCAGAATTGAAAGAGACACATGTACTCCAATGTTCATCGCAGCACTGTGTATAATAGCCAGGACATGGAAGCAACCTAGATGTCCATCTGAAGACGAATGGATAAGAACGCTTTGGTACATATACACAGTGGAGTATTATGCAGCCATTAAAAAGAATACATTTGAATCAGTTCTAATGAGGTGGATGAAACTGGAGCCTATTTTACAGAGTGAAGTAAGCCAGAAAGAAAAACACCAATACAGTATACTAATGCATATATATGGAATTTAGAAAGATGGTAACCTTAACCCTGTATACAAGACAGCAAAAGAGACATAGGTGTATAGAACGGTCTTTGGGACTCTATGGGACAGGGTGAGGGTGGGATGATTTGGGAGAATGACATTGAAACATGTATATTATCATATGTGAAATGAATTGCAAGTCCAGGTTCGAGGCATGATACAGGATGCTCGGGGCTGGTGCATGGGATGACACAGAGGAAGGATATGGGGAGGAGGGTGGTGGGAGGGGTGTTCAAGAAGGGGAACACATGTACACCCGGGGTGGATTCATGTCAATGTATGGCAAAACCAACCAATATAATATTGTAAAGTAATTAGCCTCCAATAAAAAAAATAAACAAATTTTCCAACCAAGCAGTCCCACATACAAGATTCTGTTTCAGAAAAGCTCTTCCTCTAGAGGGAAAGAGGTGTGCGTGTGTGTGTGTGTATATATATACACTGTAACAGCCAAAAACTGGAGATAAACTAAATGCTAGAAATAGAGAAGTGGACAAATAAATCTTAGAACATTCACACCAAGGAATATTCCAGGACCACCAAAAAAGATGAGTTGGATCTGGATGTATAGACATATAGTATGTTAAACTGAAGAAAGGACTCAGAAATATATTACACATTTATTATGCATATAAAATACATAGTATTTATGTACATATATAGTATAATCCTATTTTATGAAAATCAAAGCAAATATTTTATCTGTGTTTGTATACACAGTATAAAAAAAAAGTGTATACATATAGGAGACATACACACCCCAAACTAATGAAAGTGATTAGATATCAGGGGATGAAGCAATTAACTAAAAGAAAATTGTTACATTTCTCTGTTGTTTCAATTTGTTGCTATAGTCTCTGTTACTCTCTTAGTTAAAAAGCACAATGAAGTGATGTAAACACATGCATTCACATGCAGACACAGGTGCATTCCCATTACTCTCCTGTAATGTGATAAGCAGGATAGCATGTGGTAACCAGCATGCTAGCTGTAGTGTAAGAATGTGGTATATAGAACAAAACCCTTTGCTGTTTTTTCAAGATTGCTGACTGGCAGTAATGGGCAATTGAGGAGACAGTTCTCAACTGAGAACAAAAGAAACTGGACACTGCCTGCCCACCCCCACTGCTGATGGTAAGATGATACACTTCAGCAGAACCTCAAGCAACATTCCCCACACTTCCATCTCAGAGTCTATAAAACAACAAGAAGTCAGCTTCTTTAGAATTCCTACCTCATTAGAGTCCTTGTGAGGTCAACTATGTAGAGTATTTGAAAAGTGGTTGGCAAACAGTAGGTGATAGTAGATTTTATTACTGAAGTGGTCAGAATCCCAGTGTGAAAAGAGGGGGATTTCAACTCCCATCTGCTTTCCCAAAGGCTGAAGTCTTCTATTTCTGCTTTACTGACTATGCCAAAGCCTTTGACTGTGTGGATTACCACAAACTGTGGAAAATTCTTAAAGAGATAGGAATACCAGACCACATGACCAGCCTCTTGAGAAATCTCTATGCAGGTCACAACAGTTAGAACTGCAAATGAAATAACAGACTGGTTCCAAATAAGAAAAGGAGTAGTCAAGGCTGCATATTGTCACCCTGCTTATTTAACTTGTATGCAGAGTACATCATGAGAAACGCTGGGCTGGAGGAAGCACAAGCTGGAATCAAGATTGCCGGGAGAAATATCAATAACCTCAGATATGCAGATGACACCACCCTTATGGCAGAAAGTGAAGAGGAACTAAAGAGCCTCTTGATGAAAGTGAAAGAGGAGAGTGAAAAAGTTGGCTTAGAGCTCAACATTCAGGAAACTAAGATCATGACATCTGGTCCCATCACTTCATGGCAAATAGATGGGGAAACAGTGACAGATTTTATTTTGGGGGGTTCAAAACTCACTGCAGATGGTGACTGCAGCCATGAAATTAAAAGATGCTTAATCCTTGGAAGAAAAGTTATGACTAACCTAGACAGCATATTAACAAGTAGAGACATGACTTTGCCAACAAACATCCATCTAGTCATGGCTATGGTTTTTCCAGTAGTCATGTATGGATGTGAGAGTTGGACTATAAAGAAAGCTGAGCACTGAAGAAATGATGCTTTGAACTGTGGTGTTGGAGAAGACTCTTGAGAGTCCCTTGGACTGCAAGGAGATCCAACCTAAAAGAAAGTAGTCCTGAATATTCATTGGAAGAACTGATGCTGAAGCTGAAACTCCAATACTTTGGCCACCTGATGCGAAGAACTGACTCATTTGAAAAGACCCTGATGCTGGGAAAGATTGAAGGTGGGAGGAGAAGGGGATGACAGAGGATGAGATGGTTGGATGGCACTACCGACTCAGTGGACATGAGTTTGAGTAAACTCTGGGAGTTGGTGATGGACAGGGAGGCCTGGCATGCTGCAGTCCATGCGATCGCAAAGGGTCAGACATGACTGAATGACTGACTGAACTGAACTCAAGTCTTATATGTCTTTTCTGGTGAAATGTGGGCAAGTGACCTAAAGGGGGGCCTGGAATTTCCTTCCTCCTGGATGGTTACAGGCAGTGCTACTGGAGTGGGGAAGGGGTCTTAGGGAGAATCAGAGAAGGGAAGGGAATGGCAAAAAGGCAAGACCACTCCCCTGATTTCTCATGAAATCAAGCCAAGGTGAATCATGAGATCTTTTAGCCTTCCTAAACCTGGGCCAACTGCAGAAGAAGGGAACACAGAGACTCACTGGTCATTCTATGGGATTTCCAATTGAAGTGACAAGTATTTATGAGGTGAGAGGAAGAAAATGGCACTGAGAAATGCAATCCCCAACATAGTAAGGACAGGCTGGGCCCTGACTGTCCGTGATGGAGCTGACCAGAGACCCTGAGGGATATAGAGTTTGGCAGTTGTCAATATGAGCTCCTGGATGCTCTCATGCTAGGAGTCATTATTCTAATAAGTTGGCAGATTCCCTTTGTTTTCAGCTTCTCACCAGAAGGTTAAAGCTAGGTGGTGGAGAATATGGAAAGAAACTTGAAATAAGAATATTTTGAGGTTGAAATGATAAGTATAATTTTTATAATTGAATTGGACTAAAAAAAACACTGCACTAGATAAATTTAAAGTGGAAGGAGAAAAAGGTAAGGACTCTGTTCTATGCTGATTTTGTAGTATGTGTCTACTTGTAGTAGGAGGAGGACTTGCAGAAAAAAATTAAAAGATCAGGAGTTTGAGGCCAAGAAAGGTATGTGTAGTTCCTGAAATAAGGGCATTATGCTCGCAATTCCCCTCTTCCATCTGCCCGTCTCTATTCCTTCTCTTTGCTCCTAAGGAGACATTTCCTTCCCTCATTCATAGAGTCATATGGATTAAAGGGATCCCAGATAAAGGAATTAGTTCACCTTTAAGGTAAAAAGGATCAGGAGAGCTTTTTGTTATTGTTGGCTTGTTCATTTTAAAGTACCATACTTTTAAGGCAATGTACTAGAAAGAGCACTGAAAATGAAATCCAGAGACCTAAGGGGTCTGGAACAAATATCTTGCATTTCCTGGGCTCAGTTTCCTCATCTATAAAATCTGGCATTAGTACAATTAGATAGACTCCTAGAGTTCCTCTAGTTTTTACATTATTTCAGCTTTACTTCATAGAACTGAAAGAGACCCAGGCTGGTATCTAGTCAAAACCCTTACCTTATATAAGAATGTTAGATGGGAAAAGTCAAGAGATATATTGAATTTCATGAATGTCTTTATGTCTTAGAATAAACTGAAACTTTCCTTGAAATATAAATTATAAAGATTAGAAAATGGTTTCCTCCAGCCATGTTACCCATTCCCTTTGTATGTGACTTCAGCATTTATCTATCAAAGCACCCTGAGCTGGACTCCAGGGTGAAGTTCCCGAAAGTTCCCTGAAGAGGAGCATAATGGCTCTGCACCACTGACATACTTAGGCAGAGACCAGGACGCTCGAGGGTAAACACTATTAGGATTAGGTTATGCTGGTGGCAGCAGCAGACACACTCCTAAATCTCAGGAGCTTGACAAACACAAAGATTTATGTTTTGATTATGTGAAGCATGTGGGTCAGCACGGCTGTCTGTCATCCAGTGACTCAAGAGTCCAGGCTCTCTCCATCCTGTGCTGCGAACATCTCACTATGAGACTCCAAGGGCATCCTTCGGGGAGGAGACGGATGGAGAACACACACTTCTCAGATCCTAGGTCAGAAGTGCCGTATCCCTTCTGCTCTCATTCTTATCTACCAGAACTCAGTGACAAGTCTCCAGCTCACGAGAAAGTCCCCTGGAAAGTGTGAGAGAGCACATGGACAGGCAGTGAGCACTAGCTGTCTCTGGCTTCCCCGGTGACTCAGGGGTAAAAAATCCACCTGCCAATGCAGGATTCGGGGGTTCGATCCCAGGGTTGGGAAGATCCCCTCGAGATGGAAATGGCAACCCACTCCAGTATCCTTGCGTGGAACATCCCATGGACAGAAGAGCCCGACTAGCTACAGACCATGGGGTCTCAAAAGAGACGGACGTTACTTAAGGACTAAACCTCCACCACTAGCTGTCTCTGGATGACTCAACCAGGGACATAACATTACCAAGTGAAGAGCTGTTCCCCACCTCTCATTTTTGGAACGGGTGGCCAAAAACCTGTTTTTAATTTGAAACGTTTTTAAACTTCTCAAAAAAGATGTTAGTTTGGGACAACTGAGGCATCTTGCTAGGAAGTTGATCTTCTCAACTGTAACTCATCCCACATAGAGATGGAGCTGCCTTTAAGTGGCAGCATCACACTGTTTCTTCACAACATCTTGAGGACAACTAAAACCCTCATGTCATTGTTCAGAGGAAATACTGCCAAGCCAGTCTTCACATTTTCAAAGTGGACTCTTCACTCTACTTTAAACCTAAATACAGGACTTTCTATTTATCCTGTTCAGTGTCATCCTGTTATTTTCAGACACTTGCTTCAGCCTTCTGAATTTTTCATTCTATCATTTATCATAATAGCTATTTCTTCGGAATTTGCATCCTACACTCCCTGGATGAGTATGTCTTCGGTATCTACATCCAAGTTCTTGAAAAATATAGGCCAAGGGCAGAGCCTCCAGTGGAACCCCAGAGATACCTCCCCGAGGGGCATCACAGTTCATTACTAAGCACAGTGGGTCCATTTGTTCCACCAGCTTCAGGTCTTCCTCACTTACTTTACTATCAACTGGTTCACATTTCTCTGAGTTCTCAAGGATTTCTTGAGATTTCATGACCTGCTTGGATGAAAACTGAATTCCTTGACCTACTCCTACTCCTTCATAGTCTACTGGTTGATGGCACCACCTAGCCATGTGCTGGAACCCTGGGCACAGTCCCGATCCTCCCCCTCCTTCGCCACCTTCAGCAGGGGATGGGTGGAAAGCAGGAAGGTGCTGCTGGCCTTCTGGACTACTGCTCCCTCCTGGCACCCTGGCAGCAGCCTCGAAGCCTCTCTGCACATCTCTGGTCTTTTCTCCTCCTGTCCTTACTCTTCATCCTCACTGGAGTTCTTTCAAAACTGTGGGTCATATTCTCTAACACCCCTGAATAAAACCATACATATTCTCCAACGTAAGGGCAATATTAAAAAGACTTAACAAGTTGTTGAGCATGAGCAATGATCAAAGAGAAGGCAAGCAGGAAAGAAGTGGGGCAGCCCCCTAAGGGCTCCTAGAAGCTCCATCCCACAGCCTCCACCCCTTGCAGTGGTTTTAGCAGACCCTGCATTTGCATCTCAACTGGGTAGTTCTCTTTTCTCCATCCTTTCAAAGCTCCTTCTTAGAAAAGGCCTTGTCTCCTCTGAGGCTGGAAAGCTGTTCTTGCGTCATCATGCATTTTGTCCCACTCTGGCTTTTGGTAAAAACTGGCTAGGCTTTCGGGCTTTACTCTATTGAGTCAGAACCAACGTTTTAGCATTCAAAAATAAATAAATAAATACAACAAAAGCTGCCCCCCAGCTTCTCTCCTCCCCTAAGTGCCAGGCTCTTAGAACTGAAAGCTTTCAAGGCTTGCTTTTTATATTCTCAGCCAGAAATTGGGCTCTGTTCTGACTGGATCCTTTTGTGTCTTTTCTTTAGGGGCAGTCAACCTTCATCTCTTGGTCTGGATAAATGGTGAAAGAGTCACAAGGTAAAAAAAAAAAAAGATTTTCTGAGAAAGAAAAAGACTTTTCATAGTATTTCAAAATATTATTCCGATTCTTTGTTGATCTGTCCACCAACTCAACTAAATTCAGCTCCGTGTGGGCAGGGACCAATGTTTGATTGACTTCTGCTTTCCCAGTGCTTAAGATGTATTAGACGCTCATTAAATGCTTATTGACTGGGTGAGTAAACCAGTGAACAGAGGGTAGACCATATCTGTGGTATTTTGCTAATTTTCTAGTATATTTTATAAAAAAAGGAAATGGAATAATTTGACTTAGTTCCTCTGTTTTTGTTTGGCTCAGACTGCACAAATAGGAAAATGTATTGCTTCTTTTGAACAGGATTTCAGAAACCACAGTGATTTCAAGACCACATCCATGGCAATCAATTTTTGTAGGGAAAAAAATTAGAATGTGTGCATAAGGAAAGAGAAAATGTAATAACAGTATTTGCAGATAGTGTCTAATTCTTGTGTACTAAGAATGCATACTTTTTCAAATAGAAAAAAAAGCATTTTGTTGTTTTCTCATCTTTATGGCTGTTTTCTCCTATTATTGTTTAATTCGTGTAATTTTATAAAAGTGAATCAGTAGCTTTGTCTGGATCCCTCTTTTCAAAGCCTGCCCAACTTACTGGACTCCGCATCCCAGAACTGGGCCTTAAGAATGGGTATATTAACATAGCAAAAAGTAAAATTGTATTTCTAGGGTGCTAAGTATTAGACCTTCTTAATTGTTGTTTCTAGAGAAATTATTTTTCTCCTTTATGTGATTCCCTCCTTTCTTTATGTGATGTTCACAAATGAATTATCATTGACCCTGCATGGTCATTAACAGATCACAATGGTTCAATGCCACTGATGGTTGCACACAGCTGGTGCCACATCTAAGGAGTGCAGGTGAGAGCCACCATTGCTGTGCTTGTAGAAAGCCATGGAACAAAGAGCAGGTGAGTCAGTGAGTTCTGGATCCAGAATTTGAATGACTGCTCTACCACTTGCTTGGCGGGAATTACTTCTTACTCAGAATGTGAGTGGAGTATTTTATAACAATGTTGAAGATAACACCAATTGTTGACTAACCTAACTCACTACCTGGATCCCTTTGATCTCCCTGAAAGAAGAGGTGGATGAGAAAGCAGGTGTGAGACAAGCCTAGCCCGGGTCTGCCCCAGCCAACCTGGCCTGCTGGGGGCAGGGGCCCCCTCCTCCCCTCCACTCCATATGCTTTTCTCCAAGAGGCACAGCCTTTGGAGCCAGAAGCCCTTGTTGAGCCCCCTGAGGGGTTATGCTTTCCCATCAGACGGGCCCACAGGCTTTCAGGTCAAGAGGCCTTTTGTTCCCCCATCTCCAAGGGTGGATCATCACACAACTAGGCAAGCTATGACAAGTACAGGAGATTTTCTTAATGCATCGCCGGGCTACTATATTAACTGTGCTTGTGTGTGAACAACTAAATATAGTGGGTTTTCTTTATCTCCTGGTTCCATTTTTATACCCAGTTCTTGAAAAGACATTTTACTCATTCTTAGTTCTGAAAAAAATTAGGCCCACTTCGCAGTTCAGCTGTTTTCAATTATGTCACTCCACCCACTCTCTGTTTTTCTGGGCATTCATTTACCCGCTGAAGGGTTTATAAAGCAGCCCTCTGCTCTTTCCCAGCCGCTGCGGTCACACTGCCTCCACACACCTAATAAGTACCTCAGGGAGCTTGATAGTTCTGCATCAGAGACTGTGCCAAGTGGAACACAAGCCCCTCTTCTTTCCCACCTCCCACCATTCCCAAACATTTGTTGGTATATGAATATCAGCCCACAGATGATATTTTGCAGGAATCATTATATTTCTTCATATCTTTAAATCAGCTTAAACCTGTCCTGAGCCCTCCTCCATCAAGGCTGGAGGGAAATACAATTTCGGTCATTATTGGGACTGCCTACTTTCAGGACTTGGGCAAAGGAACTTAACGTAATGCTCAAGGACACAGGTTGGTCTCTCTGGTCATGGGCCATGGTTTCCTTGCTGGCTGCTGCTGTGATGCGTGTTGTTTCAGTCCAGCTGGGGCCATCGGCCCCTGAGGCCATCCTCGGGTTCACCCTGGAACCAGGGAAGGAGCCCCTTCGGCTGAGGGCCATCTTTCCCAGATGCAGTCTGCTATCAACCTTGGGTCTATTCTCTCCCCAGGCTTCTGTTGAGCAGTGGTGTGTGAACCCCACATTAGAGACGTGCTGACCCTAATCCTTACCATTTTGGGAAATCTCTCTTCCTCTTGAAAGTCACCATCTTGTCTCTCTTTCCTCTCTGGGACACCTGGCACAATTTCTTCAGAGGGGTTGAGCTTTCACAAAAAGCTGAAAGGGCCTTTGATGTCAAGTTTTCTGGTGTGCAAAGTCCCTGATGCAAGCAAAGTGTTAGAAAGCTTGAAATGAGAAGATGGAAAAATACTGTGAGTCAATTATTTGCTCAAATAGTATCCTGTTTGCTCTTTTTTATATGAATAAACTCTAGTTAAGAGAACCACCTAGGGGAGACCTGGCAGGGAGGAGAAGGCAGTTGTGACACGCAGACATCTGTAGCAGGCCTTCTCTGCTGCTTCACTAGTATTTCTTCCTTTGTACCTTACTTGTCTCTTTTCTTTATTCATTGTGTTTTTCTTCTTTTTCTTTCCTCGACATAACTTCAAGTTGGGCTTACCATACAGTTTGATATTCCTTGTTAAGGTTTCCAGATACCATGAAGTACTGGTTGCTAGTCACTGAGCCAAATTCATAAGAAAAACAGCCCACAATCCAGTCATTGTAATATTCAGATGACCAGATCAGATTGAATGTGATTAGAAGGTTGAGCAATCACCCTGCAAGTGTTTGAGCCAGTTTAATGCATAACTGTCTCCTTAATTATGAAGTCAGATGCAACATTAGCTTTTAGCTACAATCTGGGCTTCTCATGCTGTTTGCATGATTGCTATCTTCTTGCCTTCTTTCAACTTGTAGCAAAAGGGAATTTCTGGGCCATTGTTTTCCATTTCACTTATTTTCCATATTTATGCCAGTAAAATATTTATAAATGTTTAAGTTTGTGAAAGCTGTTCGGTGGTTTAGTTACTAAGTCGTGTCTGACTCTGTTTATTGTATTTCTATTATCCACCTTTGTTGTAGAACATCTGCTTTCTTTCACATGCTCATTACAAAAAAAAGTTTTTGAGTTAAATGTACCATAAGCTTGTACAATTTTGCTAAACATGATTTCCTGTGTACTTTTTTTTCTATCAAAAATTACTTTTCACTTCCTTAGTCCACATTTTTTATTCTATAAAACAGAGGTCAACACATTATTTCCTGTGGGCCAAATCTAGGCCATGGCTTTAGCTTTGTAAATAATGTTTTGCTGGAAGACAGCCATGCCTGTTCTTTTAAGGGCTGTCTATGGCTGCTTCCATGTTGTAGTGCCAGAGTAGGTAGTCATGATGAAGGCTGTCTGGCATCAAAGCCTAAACTATTACTACCTATACTTTTCCAGAAAGTGATTGCTCATCCTAGCTATGGTACAATAATCAAAAATTGTTTCCATTGCAGAATCTCAGAATTCCAGAGGTGGAAAAGATATGAGCCTAAGAACTGCATTTTACAGAAGATAAACAGGCCCATGCAAGAGTCAGCTTTTATTGAATGCTATTATGTACCAAGCACTGTGTCTTAGGAAAGACTATCTCATTGCCTACAACCAGTGCTATTATTTCTGGGAGAGAGACTTTAGAGTCTAAGAAAGTCATTGCAACATTCAGCCTCTAAGTGAAGGAATTTCCTAGAAATCCCATAGAAAGTAAATGTCAAAAACTAAAGCTAGTGCTTGGTTTCCTGTTCTCCCATGCTGTCTATTAAAAGTAAAGATGTTTATTGACCTTTGAGTTCTGTGACCCAGGGAAGCAGAGGTCTTCTTCGCATGTCTTTTCTAAATCTTGACTGAAAATATACTGCCATTGGCTGGGGTAAGACATCTGCTCTAACATTCCTGACATCAGTTTTTTCTTGGGTGAGTCACACAACTGGTTCTGTTCCCTGAGAATTTGCTTGAAGCTTGACTTAACTTGTTAAACATCTGCGGAAAGTGGAAGTGGACCATCTATTAGAGGCCCCTCTATTCCCATGAGGAAATAGGACTCTTTCTCATCAAGTCAACTTGTGGCTTAGCCTTCCCTGTGTGCAAAAAGTAGAACAGGAACTACTACGTGGGGTCATAAAAATTCATAGCTAACATTTCCAATAGAACGTTGACAATAGACTGTAAGAATGACTCCACATCGGATTACGCTTTCATTGATGACACTAATACTTGCAGCTTCATGATCACTGGGACTCCACATAGTCAGGATCCCCAGGGCCTCAACACGAGGGCATGGTCCCACTGCCTTAGGGACATATACTTTCACTTTTTAGTCAATCTTACCTTTGTGCATTAACACCTTAGTATTTGTAAGTTTGTTCTCTCTTCAGGTTTCTGATATTGTCCTTCCTAAATATTTTTCCTGAAACAAAGGCTTTCCCAGTCCTAAATCCAGGCTTCTACACTACTAGAGAAAGTCCCCCAACTGGGTAGATGATAGTCTCCATAGAAATATGGTCCTCATCTTCAGCTGGGAGCTTGGAGTGGAACAGCCTGTCAGTCTTCTCTGTTTCCCTAATCAACTCATATTCCGATTTCCCCCTCAAAACTCCCCCCAAACTTCTGACTCCCTTACCTGTCTCATCAAATTGGAACTCTCCAAATCTCTATACTGACTTGCTCTCACATCCCTTTCCTTTTTTAAAAAAATTATTTTTTTATTGGAGTGTAGTTGCTCTACAGTGTTTCTGCTGAATGGCAAAATGAATCGGCTATACATATATGTGTGTGTGTATATATATATATATATATATATATATATCCCCTCTTTTTTGGATTTCCTTCCCATTTGGGGGATTTTCTTCCCATTTAGTTCTCCACAGAGCATTGAATAGAGTTCCCTGAGCTAGACAGGAGTTTCTCATTAGTTATCTACTTTAAACATAGCATCAATAGTGTACATATGTCAGTCCCAGTACGTCCCAGTCCGTCACACCCTGCCCCTTCCCCCCTTGGTGTTTGTACATTTGTTTTCTCTTTCACTGCAACACTGTTTACAATAGCCAGGACACGGAAGCAACTTAAACGTCCATCAACAAAGGAATGGATAAAGAAGATGTGAGACATATACACACGGAGTATTACTCAGCTATAAAAAAGAATGAAACTGGATCATTTGTAGAGATGTGGATGGACTTAGAGAGCTTCATAGAGTGAAGTAAGTCAGAAAGAGAAAAACAAATGTTGTATATTACCGCATTTTATGTGGTCTAGAAAAATGGTACAGATCATCTTATTCACATCCCTTTCCTGCTTTGCACCTTGCATCTGAAAAGGAGACCCTCCTCCTATGAAAGGTCAGATGTTCCATGTTAGTGTTAGCCGCTCAGTCGTGCCCGACTCTTTGCAACCCCAGGACTGAAGCCCACCAGGCTCCTCTGTCCATGAAATTTTCCAGGCAAGGATACTGGAGTGGGTTGCCATTTCCTTCTCCAGGGGATCTTCCCAACCCAGGGATCGAACCCGGGTCTCCTGCACTGCAGGCAGATTCTTTACCGACTGAGCTATAGGGGAAGCCCAGATGTTCCATAGGTTTCATCTTTAACATCATGTCTCAGCATCTCAGAGAACTTACAGTGACCATTTCCCCAACCTCAGTTCACCCGAGCAGCAACTTAGCATGTTAATTTGTAAGAAGTGGAAAAAAAACATCCCTGGAGTAAGTTGCTGAAGAAATATCATATCAGTTAATTCAGGTTTCCATGTATTATAACCATAAAGTATAAATTGGTTTTCCCCCTACTGAATAGAAATTGAACCCAAACAAAATAAAACAAGCAAATTCTCCTCCAAGTGTGAGCACCACAGATGAACTTTTTTCCTGTGCTCTTCCATTTTGCAGGATGTTGCCACCAACACTGAAATCTGTCAACTGACTATCGTTTGGAGTCAGCTGAACTGCTTATACCACATACAGGGGAAAAGCATAAATGTGTGTTTGACTTCCATGAAATTAATGATAGATGAGTTCCTAAAGAGAGAGCAAGAAGCAAAGTGAGAGCTGAGAAAATAACGATTTAAATATTTTGAGCAATTCTGCCTGCCAGTCTCTTCACTGCTCACATGACCTACAATAGTATTGTCCAGGAGGAAGAAGTGAATCCCTGGGGTGTGTACGACACCCATCTTTATCATCTCATATCTCATCTCACAGTGAACTCATCTTTGTTGTCAGCATCAGTCATCATGGTGATCAATGTTATTTCTATCAGAGCCGGGCAAGAATACCCAGGATGCATGGTGAATACTCACCATCATCGTTTCTCCTGCTTTGTTACATGCATCCTTCTTCTTATCTTGCTAGCTCATAATTTAATACCCTGTCGGATTATATTTTGCATGTTTCCACTGTGTTATATCCTCTACATTATTGTGTGTTTTACCTTAGAGGAACTTTTATGCCAAATCACATATATTCTATTCTATGTTCAGTTTAAGAAATTCTCTAGAATTACTTTGAAAAAACATGATTATCACTTTCCTCTTTGACTTTACAACTTAACCCCCAATATTTGCTGTGATTGCCTACAGCACAGAAAATAATATTGTTTTCCAAGAGAGAGTGATTTATTACCTAATAATTGTACCTAAAGATGTTACCTTATTTTTTTTAAATTACAGTAGAAAACAAGAACTAGAGAATAACTGGGAAACTTTTGGCCAACATAAAATCCAGAAAAAAGAACTCTAAAACATATTTTAAAGAAAATCTGTAGCTAACATGTTTATTTCCATCCTTAAAGAGTTGGAGTGACCTAATAACCTTTAATCCTATCCCAACCCTAATACTCTATCAAGTCTAAAAGCCAAGAAAAGAATAGACATAATAAATTATTTTAAAAGTTTAATCCTGTATTAATTTAATAGATGTCATAAGAAAAACTGGATGTTTAAGAAAAATATGTCATAAACAAAATCAATAAACAAAAGATCAGGAAACATATTTGCAATATACAGCCCCCCAAATTTAGCATATGTAATTGTATTAGTTATCTAATTCTGCAAAATAAATAACCCCAAACTTAGCAGCTTAAAACAATACACCTTTGTTCCTCACAGTTTCTGTGGATGTGAAAGTGAAAGTCACTCTGTCATGTCCGACTCTTTGCAACCCCATAGACTACATAGTCCTTGGAATTCTCCAGGCCAGAATACTGGAGTAGGTATCCGTTCCCTTCTCCAGGGGATCTTTCCAACCCAGGGATTGAACCCTGGTCTCCTGCATTGCAGGGGGATTCTTTACCAGCTGAACCACAAGGGAAGCCCAAGAATACTGGAATGTGTAGCCTATCCCTTCTCCAGTGGAACTTCCTGACCCAGGAATCAAACCACAGTCTCCTGCATTGCAGGTGGATTCTTTACCAGCTGAGCTATCAGGGAAGCCCATGGATCAGGAATCCAGGCACAAATGAACGCGTCCTCGGCTTTAGGGTCCCTCACAAGATTGCAGTCACGATGTTAGCCAGGCTGCAGTCTCATGTGAAGACTTGAATGTGGAAGAATCTGCTGCCAAGCTTGTATTAATGTTTGCAGCATTCATTTCCTTGAGGAATATTGGAATAAGGGCCTCAGCTTCTCACGGGTCTTTGGCTGGAGGCCACCTTAGTTCCATGCCAGGTGGCCCTCTCCATCAGAGAAAGCACATGAGAAGAGCCACAGAAAGAATATGAGCAAAATGGAAGTCATGGTCTCTGTGACATAATCACAAAAGTAGTATCCTGTCACTTTTGCTATATACTAATCTTTAGGGCTTCCCTGGTGGCTCAGAGGTTAACGCGTCTGCCTCCAATGCGGGAGACCCGGGTTCGATCCCTGGGTTGGACAGATCCCCTGGAGAAGGAAATGGTAACCCACTCCAGTATTCTTGCCTGGAGAATCCCATGGATGGAGAAACCTGGTAGGCTACAGTCCATGGGGTCGCAAAGAGTCAGACACGACTGAGCAACTGAACAGAACAGAACAGAATCTTTAGAAGTAAATCACTAGATACAGCCCACACTCAGAGGAGGGGATTACATAAGAGCATGAATACTAGCATGCAAAGTCATTGGGATCCTTTCTGGAAGCCTGCCTTCTACAGTAATATACAAATTGCTTTTACATACTAGTTAGAAAAAGACAATGGAATTTAAATGAGAGCAAATGATAGGCAATTCACTAAAGAGGAAGTCTATAGTAGTTGTGAAAATACAAATTAAAATGGCAGTGAAAGGATCACATTAATTCTCAGATAAGACTCAGATAAATGTATAAAGATGCATTGCTAATGAAAATATGAATTCTACAGCCTTTTGGAAAGCAACTTGTTAATATCAATTAAAGTCAGAGGTATATATTTCCTTTGACTTGGAAATATAATACATCAGATTAAAATCAAGAATTCACACAGACACGCTACACACAAACCACACACACACATGTTCACTGTAGTATTATCTTGGTACAAAAAAACTGGAATCAAAATGGATAGCCTTTGACAGGTAGCTAGTAAAACAGAGAAAGATATATGTATGTAATATTATGCAGCCATCAAAAAGGATGAATTAGAGGAAGAGAATGAATGGTCTCCATACATGACCATGGGAAAAACCATAGCCTTGACTAGATGGACCTTGGTTGGCAAAGTAATGTCTCTGCTTTTTAGTATACTATCTAGGTTGGTCATAACTTTCCTTCCAAGGAATAGGCGTCTTTTAATTTCATGGCTGCATCCATTTTTTTGGATCCCCAAAAAATAAAGTCTGACACTGTTTCCACTGTTTTTCCATCTATTTCCCATGAAGTGATGGGACCAGATGCTATGATCTTTGTTGTGAGAGTTGGACTATGAAGAAGGCTGATCGTCGAAGAATTGATGGTTTTGAACTGTGGTGCTGGAGAAGACTCTTGAGAGTCCCTTGGACTGCAAGGAGATCCAAGCAGTCCATTCTAAAGGAGATCAGTCCTGGGTGTTCATTGGAGGGACTGATGCTAAAGCTGAAACTGCGATACTTTGGCCACCTCATGCGATGAGTTGATTCACTGGAAAAGACTCTGATGCTGGAAAAGGTTGGGGGCGGGAGGAGAAGGGGACGACCGAGAATGAGATGGCTGGATGGCATCACCGACTCGATGGACATGAGTTTGAGTGAACTCCGGGAGTTGGTGATGGACAGGGAGGCCTGGTGTGCTGTGATTCATGGGGTCGCAGAGAGTCGGACACGACTGAGCGACTGAACTGAACTGAATGAATGCTCACCCCCTCATAAAAAGGAAGATAAAGAAAGAAAGGAACAAAAAGCAAATAAAGATGGTTAAAAAAAAGGGTAACTATGAGAATAAGCATGCATTTATATAAGATTATATATATATTTGTGGCTATGTGGAGAGTTGGACTGTGAAGAAAGCTGATCGCCGAAGAATTGATGGTTTTGAACTGTCGTGTTGGAGAAGACTCTTGAGAGTCCCTTGGACTGCAAGGAGATCCAACCAGTCCATTCTAGAGGAGATCAATCCTGGGTGTTCATTGGAGGGACTGATGCTAAAGCTGAAACTGCGATACTTTGGCCACCTCATGCGATGAGTTGATTCACTGGAAAAGACTCTGATGCTGGGAAAGGTTGGGGGCAGGAGGAGAAGGGGACGACAGAGAATGAGATGGCTGGATGGCATCACCGACTCGATGGACATGAGTTTGAGTGAACTCCGGGAGTTGGTGATGGACAGGGAGGCCTGGCGTGCTGCAATTCATGGGGTCACAGAGAGTCAGACACAACTGAGCAACTGAACTGACTGACTGAACAAAGAAAATAGATATAAGTTTTAATGCATCAGTTCTGTGTTAAGTGGAAGAATTTCCATTATACATTTATAATATGAGACTACTTTAAACATTGACTGATAACATATAGCACACATATGATGATATAAGCCTAATAACATACGGGAAAATATACAGCACGTTTTTAACATCAGTTACCTGGGCTGAGTTTGTTAAAGGAAATGGTGGAAAAAGAGGATAGGGAGGAAGCTGTGCAATTAAAAAAAAACAAATCTTTATTTACACCTAAAAGTGAATATGATAAGCAGATATAATCTTATCTCATTTTATACTGAGCTAAGTACGTATTGGGCTTCCCTTGTGGTTCAGAGAGTAAAGAGTCTGCCTGCAGTGTGGGAGACCCGGGTTCAATCCCTGGGTCGGGAAGATCCCCTGGAGAAGAAAATGGCAACCCACTCCAGTATTCCTGCCTGAAGAATCCCAACGGACAAAAGAGCCTGGCAGACTACAGTCCATGAGGTTGGGAAGAGTTGGACACGACTGAGCGACTTCACTATCTTTTCAAATATATACGTATATTTGTACATAAAGAAGTACAAGAAAGTCACTGGAATGTTCATAGTGGTTGTCTTAAGATTGAGTCCAATAAATTTTTATTTTCTTCCTCACAGCTTTATATATTAATTTTTTAAAAGAGCCTGTATTATTTATGTAATTGGAATGAAATTAAATTTATAGATATGTACTTGCACACATATGAATACACACATGGGTTATATATAAATACAAGCTCTGTGAATGAGATGAATTGACCGGCAAGATTTCTGTTCAGAGGAAGGGAGAAAGGGCATTTTATGTCAAAGACACAGTATAAAGAGAGATGTTGGCTCAGAAAAGCAAAAATTCATGTGAAGGGGAAACAAAATATCTGATTGACTCATACCGACCAGGAAAGAAAGTAGTAAGATTCTATGTGTAGGCTGGAACCAAATTATGAAGGACTTTGAAGACAGTGCAGATTTTATCTATTAATAGTAAGCAGTGGGGAGCAGCATTTGAGTTTAAGGTGATATGATAAAAATCTGTTGGAAGATTAATCTGGCCCTGGTGTTCTGGACAGAACAAAGAGTGGCCCGGAGACAGAGCGCTGCTGAGATTAATTATATAGACCCGGCATGAAGCAGTCAGAGCCGGAAGTGGGTTGTGTCTGGGGAAGAAAGTGACACATTCCGCACTACAAAAAGTGGCTTAATGATGGGTTCCTGGCAAGGAGATTTTGAGGAAAAAAGCATCTCCAAGCATCAATTACACCAACACGCAGCCCTTGTCCTTATGCTTGTGTAACAGAAGATGTGCTGTCGTTTCTAAAATAAATCAGAATAGCACATTTTGTATAAATAAACATTTACTTAAGGACTTATACATTTATTGTCTAGCACTTACCTTAAATTTATAAGAACTTATACATTTATTGTCTAGCACCAGGGCTTCCCTGGTGGCTCAGAGGGTAAGGAATATGCCTGCAATGAAGGTAATCAGGGTTCTATCCCTGGGTTGGGAAGATCCGGTGGAGAAGGAAATGGCAACCCACTCCAGTATTCTTACCTGGAGAATTCCATTGACAGAGGAGCCTGGTGGGCTACAGTCCATGGAGTCACAAAGAGCTGGACACAACTGAGTGACTAATACTTACTTGCTGCTGCTGCTAAGTCACTTCAGTCGTGCCTGACTCTGTGTGACCCCATAGACGGAAGCCCACCAGGCTCCCCCATCCCTGGGATTCTCCAGGCAAGAACACTGGAGTGGGTTGCCATTTCCTTCTCCAGTGTGTGAAAGTGAAAAGTGAAAGTAAAGTTGCTCAGTTGTGTCCGACCCCTAGCGATCCCATGGACTGCAGCCCACCAGGCTCCTCCATCCATGGGATTTTCCAGGCAAGAGTACTGGAGTGGCTTGCCATTGCCTTCTCCAATACTTACTTACTTATCTCTATAACAGTCAAGCAAGAAGTGGAGAGAAGAAGTGATGTCCCACTTTCTCAGATGAAGAAGAGAAAGCTTCAAAAGATAAAAAAAACTGCCCAGCCTTCGACAGCTTAATTTCAATCTAAAGATTTGACCAAAACTTTCTCTTTGAGTTGGTCTTCAACCTTAGCCTTTGAAAGACCTTCAAGGTTTTTAACATTTCTGAAAATATTTCTGATAAACAATAATATGAACCATCAAGGTATAATAATATCTAATCTGTGTTAATATCTATGTAATGACAGTTAAACAAACAGGACACACTAGTTGAGTTTACTATCAATAACTGAATATTCACTTTCAAAATATAGGAAAGCATCCTAGACATAAAGAGAAAATCTACTTATGTGTTTACCTGTTGAAATTTGAGCAGTCTGTAAAATTGTGCAATAGCTCATTATGACTATGAAAATCATTAATTTTATGTAGAATAATTTTAAGTTGTTTTTTAAAAATAGAAAGCACTTTCTTAAAGCAGTGCACAAAGCTTCAGTTTGTGGCATTGTTTCATCAAAATTATATCTTCTGGTATATGATAAGTCTTTATCTTAGTAAATTACTGCTAAATAGAAAAAATAAAATTAAATCCTCAATGACAACATCACTATTAGCAGTCTCTGAGTCTAGCAGAACTGTAAATATTGTTCTTCAGTTAACCTAAGTGGAAAGTGACTACTTTCCATTGCACATTTACAGCATAATGACCATAGAATCAGTCCAGTAACTGACATTACTGGGAAATTATTGATTCTCTAACCTAATGTCCAATTTAAAAAAACTTTGTCAACTAAAAACTTTGACATCAAAATTATCAAAGTAATTAAATTGTTGTAGGACTAGAAGCATCCATTTTATGATGAACTGAAGTTTCAAGTAGCCTTAGCTTTGTTGAAATTGGACATGAACATTGGTCCACAGAACACTGTGTCCCACTGATCCTGCTCCTATAATCAGCTAGTACCTGTCAGAACCAGGTTCAAACTCAGTCACTGACCTCTGGTGTTCTTCCCCACTAGAATACTCGCTTCCACCATCCAGGAAAGGGGTGGACACAGAGAAATCCTTACCTTTCCAAATTATTTGGAGAGTACTGTTTCTCTTATTTATCAGTGTCCCCTCAAAGCCTCAGCGTTAGTAGTGAGATCATGGCCAATTCAAGTCCCTCAGAAATATAACTTGTAATACCTTCTGAGCAAAAAAGCCCATGTGATATATCAGTATTAACTGATTTGGGTCTGAAAGGGAGTCGATCCTGACTTAGATTCTTATGCAACAACCAACAGTATTATCCAGAATAAACTCTGACTGACCTAAACTAATTTCTTGGAAAGTGTTCTAGGTATTTTCCAAAAAAGACTAGTATAGGAAGTTAGCCAGCTTGGCAGTGTTTATCCAAGAAACCTGCCAAAAGTCTGGCTTGATTTGCCAGTGTCAATATTCTAGAGTGCAAACATATTCTTGTGCAAGGGACATTATGTAAGCTAGAAATTAATCTTAGTTCATTCATTGTCCAAGGATGGATGCTACAGAAAGAAACTCAAGTAATAGTTCCAGAATCAAAGTATGGGCCTCTTTGGTGAAGCTCTATTGCCTTTTCAGTAAGGGAGGATAGCCCTCGGAGAGCTTGTTTGAAACAGTGTTGAGGGCAGTGATGTGGGGGACTGCTGGTGGAAACAAGAGGGGGCTATTTTCTTCTTCATATCTATGTCCGAACTAGAACTAAATATGTGATCAAAGACCTTTCTGCACTCAGCCAGAGTGGGTTTTATTCCAGGTATCCTCTGTCTATATCACGGCAGCAATGACTGGAATAAAAGTAGATTTGAAAAGGTCAGTCCTAGCCTAGCATTATTAATGAAGAGAATATCTTTATCCCTTAAAACCTCATAATAAGAACTGAATCATAAGTATCAATATGGATGTAAGGATAATACTATACTATTAAGTCATGTCCAGACATATCATGATGTTAATCATGATATACCAGGAAGTCACTGTGAAATGTTAAGGTGATAATTTCTCAGTACTGTCAGTTTCTAAGCAGTAGGACTGAATCTTCCACGTTACTGGCAGTTTGGGCGTCATCGACTGGAGCTCAGCTGCCTTACCATCAAGTCAAGGAGGTGGGGTGAGGCTGGTCATAAACCCCAGAGTTTTGGATGGGTCACTGAAAAAGAGTCTGTCTAGTTTACTTTGTTGACAAAGGCCCCTTCCTACCCACGGCCCTTCCTTCAGGCATTGGAGTAAATAGAGTCTTTATGGCTCACACTCAAAACTCAAAGACCAGAGAAGAAAACTGAGAAAGGATGGGAAAATATCTTCCTATGGTCATGGCCTAATTTCCTTCTGGTCTGACTCCTTGTCTTTGAGCTCCAGAGAATGTGGGCGAACGTTTGTGCTTGTGATTGATTTAATAGGAATAAAAAAAAGATGAGACGGTTTAGATTGCCCTTGTCAGTCCAGAGTTCAGTTTCCAACTCTGCTTTTCTACATTCTCTAATGTAATAGGCCTGCCCAAGAAAGAAGAGAACAAAGAACTGTGTATGGGAGATGGTCATGATCTCTGTCAAGCCAAGACCACCCAGTGGACTAATGGAAGGACAGAAGCCAGCCAAGGCCACAGGAAAATACTGCAGAGAATGTCTACTGAGACATAAGTAATGCTACTCCCAGGATCTCGTTTCTCCAAATACCCCATCTCTTATAATACCAGAAACTCTCTTCCCCTGCATTTATTGTACTTCTGCAGCTTCTTCTGAAACTGATTGCTTGTTCCTTTTCAATTTTGTATCTTGTTATGGGTCATTTCTCTTACACTAGAGATGCTAAAGGCTGCAGATTCTGCCGGAAAGTGACTCATAAACCTCATTTGTGTTAAAAATTTAAAACCTCATGGAATTTGGGCCAAACACAAAATGTCAGGATGTTTGAAATCATGTGAAAATGTAGATAAAGACTTTAAGTAAATAGCATAGTGACTAAAGAAATTGGTGCTAGTAATAGCTCTCACTTATTGAGGACCAACTATGTACTTAAAGGTACCAATGACCAAGTTTCGTTAGAACAGCATCTGTTAAAAGAGAAAAAGATGGTCTTCAAAGCCAATGGCTGGATCTTTTCAAAGTGGCTTCTGTAAGTTATCTAAGGAACTCAGGAGCACATTTGTGTGTATGTGAGCCTTGGCACTGGCACTGGAGATGGAATCATAAGGGTTTTGAGTCTATCAAAAAGTGGTGGTGGTGGCTGCCTGATAGTGAGCCCTGGTTGACCATTGTGGTATGGAGGATCTCAGAGGGGAGAGTTGGCCCGGTTCTGCCCCATGACCTGTGGATTTTCATGGCTTTCAACTTCACAGCAAGGACTGGACTTGAGAGCCCAGAGTCAGCTAAGTCAGAGTTGGTGAATGACTAGATAATAACAGGCTTGAGTGCCAAAGAGGGCTGCAAAGATGCCTTTTTAGGTGCTTCCAGCAACCAACCACTTTTGCCATTTTGCCTCCCCTTCACTTCTAGCATAATTTTAAATAATAATATTTAGCATATATTTCATACTTGTTTTCTTCCAGGCTCCATTTAAAGTAATTTACATGGATTGTCTCACCCAAATAACAATTTACAAGGTAGCTAATATTATCATTCTGTATTCACTGATACGAAAACTGGTATTTAGAGAAGTTTGGTAACTTGCCGAAGGTTGCGCAGCTAGTAGATGGTGAAGCTACAATGTCTAACTTCAGCTATGCTATGATTGCATCGGCCTCTGAGAACAATTCTTTTGCTTTACCACTATGCATTCTGTCCTTTCTTCTATGTGCCTATGCTATTTCTATGCAATTTCCCTCTCTCTTGCAGGTTAACAAGTAATAGTACAATTTTTAAAGATTGCATCCCACTCAGAAGGTTTGGACAGATCACTTGAATATATTGTGCTCCAAGTAGAGATATCCCGTTTCCCCCAAACGGGCACACAAAGTGTAAACTCTTTCTTGTGATCAGGCCAATCCACAGATGTTTGTGAGGGTAGGAAACCCAAGTCATCCAACAATCAAGCAGAGAGTCAGTTGTAATAGATACACTGAAATATGATATGTTATAATTATGACAAGAGGCACTGCAAGATCCCAAACTACCTCAATTATCAGTCTTGCTACTTACCAGAGCACTAATAATACACACGTATTAATATAGTTCTGGTTCCAGGGACATGGTAGATTGAGCTAACTAACGTGTAATGTTCTTTTAATGCGGCTATATAGAAATGCTGAATGAAGTAGAGTTCAAAACTTTTATATCGCAGCAGAGCCCGGAAAAGGAAAATCGCCTCATGCCAGGAATGAAGAGCAGACCCTGTGAGACCTGTGCATGGCTGACTGACTGCTTTCCTACAGCCTTGATGCAGAGACCCAGTCTGTATCTTATGGCTCTACCATCTTTACCATGTAATTTTCAAAGTCACTGTGCTTATTTTCATTAAGCTGGTGAAGGATACGAGCACAGAGGATGGCCTGTTGGAAAGTTTTATGGGTCAGACCTACAAATAGCCTATAGTACTTTCACTAAACTTCTGGTGAACTCACTTCACAGTGGCTGGGAATGTAGGCTAGATTGTACCAGGAGGAGGAGGAGTAGGAACTGTGTTTGGAGATTATTGTATTGTATAATGTAATACAAGAACCTTATAATGTAACGTTATCATAAGCCAAGTAACCTTACCTTCTAAACATTCTGGATAAATAGAAGTTGGAAAAAAAGGTACAGACTCTAAGTCTCAGTTGCTGACATTTTGATGAAGAACAGATTGAGAAACTTTTAAATAAATTAATAACTGAAAGCCTTTGTCTCTAGGTACATTCTGTTTTTATATTATGCTCATAGCTGTAAATGGATCCATCTCTTCCAACAGGTGAAGCTTGATATCCAATTTTATAGCAAAGTAGGATGCTTTACTTTTCCATTAATGGCTAATAAGTATATTTCTGGATTCAGGAAAACATGTTTTCCTTTCACTACTGAAAATTGGCGTGTATTTGTTGCCTTCCTTAGAAAGCTGTGAGTGCCTATAATACAGGAGGTGGAAATATCTGCATGTTTTAGAGATAACTGTGTTCAAGTACCAAGGCCAAATTATAGATGTATTCAATCAGATGAAAACATTAGTTTTTGTATTTCTGAGCATATTTTCTTTGTAGTCATTAAAATAAGGGAGAAGGAAATGGCAACCCACTCCAGTACTCTTGCCTGGAGAATTCCGTGGATGGAGCAGCCTGGTGGGCTGATGTACATGGGATCGCACAGAGTCAGACACGACTGAAGCGACTTAGCATGCACGCATGCATTGGAGAAGGCAATGGCAATCTACTCCAGTGTTCTTGCCTGGAGAATCCCAGGGACAGAGGAGCCTGGTGGGCTACAGTCCATGGGGTTGCACAGAGTCGGATATGACCGAAGCGACTTAGCAGCAGCAGCATTCGAATAAGAATTTAGTTTCGCACATAGCTAGAAGGCTGGCTTGATTTCTTAGTTTGCTCTCACAGCCAAGCCAAACTCCACTCACTAGTCTCTGCTGCAGCTTGCTGTAAGTGGCTCCTGTGAGCACTCCAAGTGCAGCTTGGTGGAATCCGTAAGAGGACGGGCGAGTGATGTCTTTGGCCTGCCACAGGCAGGAGGTTTAAGAGCTATCGCATATCAGTCCTCTTTAATTGCGCCTGGATTTGTTATTAGAGTAGGTCAAAGCCTAGGAAACTAGAAACCATATTGGAAAGGGTTGGGGGAGGGGTCAGCATTTAAAAGTGTTAGTGATATACATGGTCTGAATCTCCGTACTCTTCTCTTTGTACATTGGGAGTAAAACCATTGGGTGGGGCTGCAGGGTGGCTCAGATCTGAGAACAAACACTGACCCCTCATTCTCCACTCTTGGCTCTCACTCAGCCATCTGAGGGGACTTTGGGATCCCAGGCAAGGGAACGTCTCAGATTCTTTCATGATTCCATTTCTGTCTTTGTCAGAAACTTCACAGAGGATTTTTCTCAAGACCACAGCTGCAGAGGGGTTGTTTCAGGTCAGTGAGAAAGAGGGATCCACTCCATGGAGTGAGACTAAATAAAACTGTAAAGTCAAAAAGGTTGCAGTTTTCACAGTGATCCCTGAGAAGACTCAGGGAATTCAGGGCCACTGAACCACTGTCAGCAACATGTGGTGTGGGCCTGACCTGGGATTCCCTTACAGCTGAAGCAAAGAACAAAAGACCATGAAAGAGCTGTCCTTTCTGAGATCTACAAGTGGGTGTCTGTGATTCTTCCCTTTGTTTCTATTTAAATTTTCATCATTTGGCCTTTATGAATGGACAGATATGAATCTGATCCTTGCTTTAAACTTCTTCTGGAGCAACAGGTGAATAGATTGCTTATCTTTTTTACTAAACCTTGTGAGAAGAGAAGGAACTAGCAGAGCCCTCAGCCAGTGTGAATCCTCCATTTGGCATCTGGGCTGGAAACGTCTCTCAACCACACTCAGTACTGTCAATCCACAGGCCTTTCCTCCTGAGTTCTGCCCAGTGCTGCTTCATCATTCATTGACTTTTATCATGGTATTTGGCAAAGTTGCTTTTCACAGATGTATTATTCTAAACATAAGTTTTCTCTTAAGCTATCTAGGAAATAGGTTTTTCCATGAGCTGAACCACAGGTCTAGAGCCATCTTTTTGGTTGTGTTAGATGGATGGGTCTCCCCTGCACCTGGAATTACCTTGCCCTTGCATGTACCCTTGTCTTTTGTTTGTATTGGAGTATGAAATATTATATGTGCTTAATGCCCACAGTAATGACATGTAACTTCTAGAGTGTCAGAAGGTGAGTGGTCTGACAACAGTAGTAGGTCTGATATCTTGTCTTAATTCTCATATGTCCTTCCCTTTCTGTGATCAGCTTTTGCAAGTCCTGCATTATCAAAACGTGGGTTTGATCATATAACCTGTGTATATTACATGCATTGCCCATAGAAATAGAAAACATAGAGAACACAAGCATAGGTTCCTCAAAGGTTAGGGATTATTTCACAGAATCTTTTCAGCTCTCTAACATTTCCTTCTAGAATTAACTTACTGCAATATTCTTCACAGAAACTGTGAGTCACTTCCCATTACATATGTTCTGCTTCTTGACCATAGGAAATCACATTTTCAGTTGGGTATGTTGCTGCGCAGCTAAAGGCACATTTCTCAGCCTTTCCTTTGCAGCTAACTTTGGCTGTGTCATTAAGTTTCAGTCAATGAGATATAAATGTAATTCTTAAGTCAAGTTTGGGGATAGAATTCCCTTAAGAGAGTCTCCTCTATTTGCTGTCTGGTAGATGCAATTAGAAGACTTGTAGGGGTTTTTATGAACAAAGATCACATCATAGGGATGACAACACAGAGGCCTGGAAAGATTGTGGGTTCCTGATGACTCTGTAGAGCCACCTCATCAGCCCTAGACCTTTGTACTTCTTTTATGTGTGAGAGAAATAAGACACATCTATATTGTTTAAGTCACTGTCATTTTAAGATTTTCTGTTATACACTGCTGATCCTAATCTTAACTCAGAAACATCTCCCATCCACTTAATACCATTGATTCAGGGATCCATGGACAAGTATAATCATACTTTTAATAATAATTATAATAATAACTTTCAGTCTATGACTTTAAGGATAAAGTGGCAAAAGTGAGTGTCATGACTCCAATTTTAAGAGTAAATTGAACAATAATTTCTAACAGTCAGGAAAAAGTAGACCTCAGAACCATCACCCTAATTTTCTTTCTTGCCCTTTCTGTCAAGTGTAAGATTATTAAAGTCATAACCCAAGAGAAAGGCCCATGGCTACATAGGCTCTGTAGCTTTACATCCCTCATTTCCATCTTGCACCATCCTACTTCTCAACACATGCAAAATTAAATGGTTTGCTACTCAGTCAAGATTAGAGAACTTTTGCAAAGTTTGTTTCCTGGGCTTGGACTAAAGAAATGAATTAACGATTTTGTGCATAATTAATGGGTTCTAGAAAGGAATATTTGTTCAAATAAGAAATCAATCCATGAAACAAAATGCCAAAAATTTATTATAACAGATTCAAAGTTCATTGTAAGAATGACATTAGAGCCCTTCCTTGTTTTTCAACCGCATACAACAAATTTTAAACTTTGTTCTTAGTTATGGTTATTTGAATTGTGAATATTAAAGTCACCAGCATGTCAATATTCACAAAACTGAGATCATGGCACTAGTCTTATCACTTCATGGCAGATAGATGGGGAAAGAATGGAAAACAGTGTCAGACTTTATTTTCTTGGGCTCCAAAATCTTTGCAGATGGTGACTGTAGCCATGAAATTAAAAGACACTTGCTCCTCGGAAGAAAAGCTATGACCAATCTAGACAGTGTATTAAAAAGCAGGGACATTACTTTACCAACAAAGGTCCATCCAGTCAAAGCTAGGGTTTTTTCAGTAGTCATGTATGGATGGGAGAGTTGAACCATAAAGAAAGCTGATGCTTTTGAACTATGGTGTTGAAGGACTCTTGAAAGTCCCTTGGACTGCAAGGAGATCCAACCAGTCCATCCTAAAGGAAATCAGTCCTGAATATTCATTGGAAGGACTGATGCTGAAGCTGAAACTGTGAAACTTTGGCCACCTGATGTGCAGAACTGACTCACTGGGAAAGACCCTGAAGGCAGGAGGAGATGGGGAGGACAGAAGATGAGATGATTGGGTGGCATCACTGACTTGATGGACATGAGTTTGAGCAAGTTCCGGGGACTGGCGATGGACAGGGAAGCCTGGTGTGCCGCAGTCCATGGGGTCTCAAAGAGTCAGACACTACTGAGTGACTGAACTGAACTGAACAGCATGTCAGAAAGGAAAAGACAGAGAACAGAGGCTATCTCACCTTTCCAAAAAGGTGAATAAACTGTCATACGTTCACTTAAGTATGCTGTTTCTTTAATAGGCCCAACTCAATTCTCCTTTTCTATTTACGTAGAGTTGAAATTAGAAGCATTCTGTAGATCAGTGGATCTATTTTAACTAAAAAGTATAAGACGATGATACTATATAAAGAATGTCTGACTCCCTCTTGGTAATATTGACAGGCCTTGAAATATGTTAATTCTCTTGAGTCCATTTGTCCCCAAATAGTGTTTCTCTCATTGCAAGCATATGGTGGTGCCATATTATTGGCAAAGATTATTCTGTTAGAGTCAAAAACCTGTAAAGAACTAAGTAAGTATGGAAAAAGCTTGGAATATCCTTTTTCTAGAGTGAACTGCCTCTGAATTATAATAGCTGCTTGTTTCATGATCATTCACTTCTAGCCCAATTCCTGATGTCTCTGAATGAACTGGCAGAACACATGTAACCTTTATGACCTAGGCCACTTAATTGATCATTATAATATTAGAGACAAAGATAATTTCCAATTAGAATGACAGCCAAGGTAGATTATGTGCGATGACTTAACTGTGGTTAAGAAGAGCCTTTATGTCTAAGCTTCGATCTTTTCATTCCAGGAGAGTCAACATCTCCATTACTCAGTCTACCCAGGCATCACCCCGATCACATACCTACTCCTCACCTCAGCCTGGGTGCCCAAGTTATTCCAAAGCAAAATAATATAACGGCAGCAATCATCCTAGGTAACATAGTAGGCTATTCAGTAGCACTCAATAGGCATCTTCAAAGCCATGTACTGTGTTCACTTGGAGCTCCCCAGGTGGCTCAGTGGTGAGTCTGCCTGCCAATGCAGGAGATGCAGGGGATGCGGGTACGCTCCCTGGGTCAGGCAGATCTCCTGGAGAAGGAAATGGCAACCCACTCCAGTATACTCGCCTGGAAAATTCCATGGACAGCAGAGCCTGGTGGGCATATAGTCCATGGGATCACGAAGAGTCAGACATGACTGAGTGACTGAGCACGCACACACTGTATTCACTCATTTATTCTTTACTATAACTCTCTGAGGTTCTATTCTAGAGATAACGTCACTGAGCCAAGAGATTAAATAACCTGCTCAATCACCAGCAGTCTGACTTCAGATCCTATGGTCCTAACCATTGCATACACTCTCTCTCAGTTCAGTTCAGTTCAGTCGCCCAGTCGCGTCCGACTCTTTGCGACCCCATGAATCGCAGCACGCCAGGCCTCCCTGTCCATCACCAACTCCCGGAGTTCACTCAAACTCACGTCCATCGAGTCGGTGATACCATCCAGCCATCTCATTCTCTGTCATCCCCTTCTCCTCTTGCCCCCAATCTCTCCTAGCATCAGAGTCTTTTCCAGTGAGTCAACTTGTTGCATGAGGTGGCCAAAGAATTGGAGTTTCAGCTTTAGCATCAGTCCTTCCAATGAACACCCAGGACTGATCTCCTTTGGATGGTCTGATTATATCGCCTTGCAGTCCAAGGGACTCAAGAGTCTTCTCCAACACCATAGTTCAAAAGCATCAATTCTTTGGTGCTCAGCTTTCTTCACAGTCCAACTCTCACATCCATACATGACCGCTGGAAAAACCATAGCCTTGACTAGACAGACCTTTGATGGCAAAGTAATGTCTCTGCTTTTTAATATGCTATCTAAGTAAAGCAAATAAAACAAGGAAGGAGATGTTGGAGAACATTCTAGTAAAACCTGATCTCATCCTGCATGGAACCTATCTCTTCTCAAGTTGCAGAACTGTTAGTATCTGATTAACAGTTGATCTTAGGTGGTAATTCTTAAAGGGAATATTAGCAAACCTCTTTGGCCATGTATTCCACTTAGGAACTTTGCTTAGTGAAAGCAAGTATGAGTCATGCATTGAGAATTATGTCATCCTCAAATGAGTATCTCTCTCCAGTCTCCCCTCTGCTCCAGGTTCAGTCCTTTGAAGCAACATTAGTCTTTATCATTCTCTGAAAATGCTCCCATCCTCTCCAAGTATTGCTGCATGAACATGCCAAATGCATTTATCTGCTCTTTAAATGAATTTCCTATACACCGTATGCTAATAACTCAAGGAAATATTCTATCATTTTTCTCAAAGGAAAATAAAATGTCTTTGACTCTGCTTTTTTCAATCTCCCGTTCTTAGTGTGATACTTTCAGTCAGTTCAGTTCAGTTGCTTAGTCGTGTCTGGCTCTTTGCAACCCCATGGTCTGCAGCATGCCAGGCCTCCCTGTTCATCACCAACTCCCAGAGTTTACTCAAACTCATGTCCATTGAGTCGCGATACCATCCAACCATCTCATCCTCTGTCGTCCCCTTCTCCTCCCACCTTCAATCTTTCCCAGCATCAGGTCTTTTACAATGAGTCAGTTTTTCTCATCAGCTGGCCAAAATATTGGAGCTTCAGCTTCAGAATCAGTCCTTCCAATGAATATTCAGGACTGATTTCCTTTAGGATGGACTGGTTGGATCTCCTTGCAGTCCAAGGGACTCTCAAGAGTCTTCTCCAACACCACAGTTCAAAAGAATCAATTCTTCGGCGATCAGCTTTCTTCACAGTCCAACTCTCACATCCATACATGACCACTGGAAAAACCATAGCATTGACTAGATGGACCTTTGTTGACAAAGTAATGTCTCTGCTTTTTAATATGCTATCTAGGTTGGTCATAACTTTCCTTCCAAGGAGTAAGCATCTTTTAATTTCATGGTTGCAATCAGCATCTGCAGTGATTTTGGAGCCCCAAAAAATAAAGTCTGCCACTGTTTCCCCATCTATTTCCTATGAAGTGATGGGACCAAATGCCACGATCTTAGTTTTCTGAATGTTGAGCTCTAAGCCAACTTTTTCATTCTCCTCTTTCACTTTCATCAAGAGGCTCTTTAGTGCTTGTTCGCTTTCTGCCATAAGGGTGGTGTCATCTGCATATCTGAGGTTATTGATATTTCTCCTGGCAATCTTGATTCCAGCTTGTGCTTCTTCCAGCCCCGTGTTTCTCATGATGTACTCTGCATATAAGTTAAATAAGCAGGGTGACAATATACAGCCTTGACATACTCCTTTTCCTATTTGGAACCAGTCTGTGTGATACTTCAATTATTAAAATTCAATTTTTTTCCTAGGAGGGCTAAATTAACAAAAAAAATTGTTCATTTGATTTTATTTAAAAATACTAATTAGGTAAGCTTAGTAAATCACCGGCATAATGAATCCGGTCCTGGCCTGACTTAACTGACATGCATGTTAAATACAGCCTCTGAAAACCCTACCTATGAAGAAGGAAAATGCCTTATATACACTGTGTCTGTGTCTATCCTTTGTTTCATGGATTGTAAGACCTTCTACGACATAGAACCTATGTTAACCTTTATGTTTCCAAATGAAGAGAGTGAAAACCAGTAAGTATGAGTGATTTGTCTAAGGTTACACCGTTATTGGCAAAGCTAGAAATCAGACTCTGTCTCTTAGCTTTCTTCCACTGACCTTGCCATTTCCTTGTCTCTCTGGGTTAGTTTAGGTTATAGAAAAGGCCTCTTCTGAAATCCTCAAGGGATGTGTAGGGTGAGATGAAGACTAGGAGAGCGTCACGTGCTCTGGCTCAGGAATCTCAAGCTCAACTTTCAGGAGCTAAGACAAGTGTTTACTATCCTACTCTCAAGAGCAGCTGTAGGCTCTACTACTTTATGTTTTATAGAATTCCCAGGAGAATGTGGGATGTGTGGAAATATAGAGCATGTTACTGTGCATCATGGTTCTGTTGCTTAGACACATTGATTAAAGATGCTACCTTTTCTCTGCAAATCCCCATTGTGTTCTATTTTTTGGTTTGCAGTTTTTGTTCTAGCTTTTCTCAAAGCATCCAAGCTTCTAAGTCTTAGAATTCCCCCAGTCCCAGGGCCCATCCTCCTTTCAAATTATTAATCCCTAAGCCCTACCTGCATCCTTCACCTTGTGAGTCCTTTCTTCCCAATTTTGCTTTCAGTTTTTACAGCTAGTTTATTTCTTAGCAGCATCAGTTCCAAACCAATAACTGGTTTTCTGTAGAAAGAAAGAAGGCCCTCTCCTTGTAACCTCTGATATTCTCCAACTGACCTCTCTAGACCCTTACTGGATTCTTGGTGTGAATGAAACCCCAACCTATGCAACAATAGCAAATTAGAATTTCATCCATTTCCCTACAAGTCTGGCTCAAATTAACTTTAGCTTCCTTCTTCTCCATTTCTCTTTCTTTGGCATTGTAGGAGAAACACTGGGTTTGAAATCATATCATTCCAATGCAGTGATCTAGCAGTCTGAGTTCTAGGGGAAGCAATTCACTTTTATTGAGACTCAGTTTCCTCATCTTTGAATCAGAGTGAATGACAACAGCCTTAGCTACTTCAATGGATGATTATGATGTCAAGTGAAATCATAGATTTCTTTGTTCATCGTTAAACAAATATTGGCAACTATTCAGTTTTAAGATGTGGCTAAGTTGGGTGTAACCAATTGTGACCAAACAGACGAGTCATTGCCATCTCAGATATGGAAACCATTTGTCACCTGGAAAGCAGCATGCCATTATTATTCTGTACAAATTCCACCTCTTGGAATTTCCTTGCCTCTTCCTTGATTAAAACCTTAGGTTCCACGACAGACTTGACTGAAGCGCTCACAATACCCCTTAGAGCCCTAGCACATGTTTGACCAGAAGAATGAAGATGTGGAAACAGAGGAGAGAATGTATACAGAGGGTACCAAACCCACACCTCCTCTTCCCAGAGTGCTTGCAAATGAGCATGAGATGGGTGGGCTGAGGTGGCGGAGCTGCCATCTGGCTCTGCATCTCAGCTGGCCTGGCCTGGCCTCGTCCTCGGGATCCCACCTTGCTGCATGTCTCAGCTGGCACAGACTCGGGGTGGGGGAAGCAGCAGCAGCCATCCTAACCACCTCAGTCTGCTTCCCAGACGGTGTCTTTTGGTTTATCTTAGAATACCTCAGAGAGTCTTTCCTGACGGTCCCTGGAAGATTTTTATTTGGAAGTTTGAGCATAAAAGCAGGACTCTCATCTCCTACACCCCAAAACAGCAAATGAGAGAAAAACAACTTAGTAGCTATCTGTCTATAGTGTGCATTCCCCTAGATTTTGTAATCAACGCCAGTTTCCTTGCTGCCAAAATAGTCTCTATACATTTAGGCACTATATGTTGAAGGATCACTTCCAAAATACAACATCACAGGTTTTCACTTATTTTCTTCAGCCCAATTTATAGTAGAACCAATTTGTGTCAGCAGTTTTGGGTACTCAGCAAAAATTCAGCCTTTGAGAAATATCTTTGCATGGAATTAGTTGTATGTAGGTGAAGGGCCTGTTAAACTGACTGAGTAATCTTTCTCATTCTCCAGCTTCCTCCGGTGCCAGCAGATTCTGACATAAACATTTAGCTTGATGCTGATTTTGAAGAGGAGACATCACTGCAATTCAGAGTTTTGCCATGAGGAAGTCTATATCATTCTTTCTTATAAGTAAATCAATACTTGCACGATCATCTGAGATCATTCTTAGAGCCCATACAGAAGGTAGTCACAACAGCCGATGAAACAAGTTTTTTTAAAAAGTGGGGATGAAAAGGTGAGAGATTTATCGAAACCATCCTCATGTTAGAGGCTAGTAGTATAGAATCTGGTAGTACAAAAAGTCAGTAAATATAGGCATATTTCATGCCTCAAGAAAACTAAGATCTTTCTGAGTCTTAAAAAAAGAAAAAGGAAAAGTCACTACACCCTCAAGCAGTGGCTTCAAATTGTCTACCTCATTTCCTAACAGAAGGCACCACCTGCGCTAAGAGCCGAAGCCATCTTATTGTTGATGGGTGGTCAGGAAACCCAAGTTTGTGTGGTGAAGGCCCACCAGACATGGAATAGACTACAGTGAAACTGGAACTATTCTTTCCAAAGTGAAAGAATGCTACTTAGCCACCATATCTCAAGTGAGGAGCCTTAAGAAAAAGAAGTGTAAACCATTTAAACAACAAAGACGTTGTATCCAAACTCACGGGGCTGTGCCAAGCTGTGCCAGTGTCACAGGGAGGGGACAAGGCATCAACATCCATGCTCTGACCTGTGTCTCCATAGCAGGAAAGATTATCCACATTTTTCATATTCAGAGTCAGTAAGACATTTCAGAGAAAGGCAATGAACTCCTACATTGTTTATTGACCTTACTTAAGCATTTCATACCAGTGTGTCTGGCAGCTTTGGGAACTATTGTGTAAGTGGGGTTACCCAGAAGTGATTGCCAACATTCTGAGAATATTTCATGATCAAGGATTTGGCAGATTCACTGAGTGGCAATACCCTTAGCCCTTTCTTTTTTATAAACCGGATTTCAACTCTGAAACAGACCTTGGATAATTATCCCTTTTGAAAATGCAGCCCTGCTTGGCAACTCAAGCAACTCACGTCAATGCAAGGACCCATTTCCAACCCTCCAATCAGCTCTCCCATTCCCACAGGCTGCCGTCGCTCACTGATACTTGGAGAATAGCAAACCGGGTCTGATGATGAAACAGTCCTTGCTCACAAAGGAAAAGCTGCACAATCGACGACCTGTACTGGCTCAGGAAAGCATCAGAGGCTGAAAAGTGGGCTGAAGAATGAATATCAAGTATCAAGACCTATTGGGAAAACCCCAGACATGGACAAGATCCCTTGGCAAGAGCACAGGGCAGAGAGCCTGAGGCTAGGGCTGCCTGAAGACTGACTGATATTTGATTCTTTAAAAAGACAAAGAATTCAAATCCAATCAGCAGACACTGTCCAGACAGACAGAGAGAGCAAGATGTGTGTCCAGGAGCAGAGTGCGTCAGCGCAGGTTTCGGGTGGATATCTTTAAGCCTGTGGCTGAAATGGTCAAAGACAGGATTGCCAGCCATCACTGTGGAAGGTGTTTGGGCTCCAGAGGAGAATGCAGGATAGACTTTGGAATGATGGCTTTGTGACAAACCAGCTAGGTGACCTTGAGCAAGTTACTTGACCTCTGAACCGCCTCAATAACAATGAGAGCACCTTCATAGGGTTATTATGGAGACTAAAGGAAAATTGGCTGTTAAATAGAGTCTCGGACATAGTAAAGGCTCAAGAATGGGGAGCTAGAACAATTAGAGAATTCAGTTAACAAATTCATTAAGTGTCTTTTGAAAGCCAGATAAATATAATAAATTCAGGGACAGATAACTGATTCATGCAGCACACTGGAGACAGGCTTTTTAGTCGACTGTGAATGTGGGGCAATCGGGGATCCAAGTGAGACCAACAACAACAAAAAAAGGTTGGCTGTGTACCTCATCTCTCACACACAGATCTGTTCAGCAGTGATTATAATCCTAAACGTAAAAGGCAAAACTATACAGCTATTAAAATCACGTAAGATAATACATTTTTGAGCTCAGGAGTGAGTATGATGAGAAGCAAGGACATTGAGGGAATTTCTGGGTCCCAGCAAAGTTCACATTCTTCACTTGAGAGATGGCTCTGTGGTTGTGTACTTTGTGATTGTTCTTTAAACTACATATAGATGCTTCATGCACTCTTATCGACGTATCATCTCTCTTTTCTTTCACATTCTCTGCGGTTTCCATGTTTCCTACGTACCATGGTCAGGCCATTTAGAAGGCAAACACTATTTTTAACAGAAAAAGAAATTGAATACATTAAATACTTAAACACAGTAAAAAACAAATATTTTATGTACATGGTAGCACAGATAGGCAGGCTGTAAATACAAAGCTGTGCCTTTGTTGATGCAGGTCTAGTTTCCATATCAGTCAGGCAGCCCACAAGATGTGAACTCTCTTCTTCTTCTTTAAACTTTCACCAACTACTTGTGCCCACATTCTGCCAAGTCTTTATCACACACAGTCCTCAGGCCTTTCCTGTTTGCAGTGCCTCTTCCCCCCAAGTCACAACTTCTTTCCTGCTTCAAGTGTTTATAGCCAAGTTGCATTTTCCAGTTGGTGGATAAATTTCCAGCTACTCTGCTTCATGATATAGTCACTCAAATGCTTCCTCTTCTTTCTTCCAATTTGTCCCTCTTTCTAGATCACCAGGCCAAAATATTGATTTAGGGAATATATTCCCATCTTGTAGCCTTATCTTACCCTCATGTACCTATTCATTTTAAAACAGCAGATTTAAAATACATATTTACCTACTTACTAGAGCATGTTTTGGAGAAGGCAATGGCAAGCCACTCCAGTACTATTGCCTAGAAAATCCCATGGATGGAGGAGCCTGGTAGGCTGCAGTCCGTGGGGTCGCTAAGGGTCGGACACGACTGAGCGACTTCACTTTCACTTTTCACTTTCCACTTTCACACATTGGAGAAGGAAATGGCAACCCACTCCAGTGTTCTTGCCTGGAGAATCCCAGGGACAGGGGAGCCTGGTGGGCTTCCGTCTATGGGGTCACACAGAGTCGGACACGACTGAAGTGACTTAGCAGCAGCAGCAGCAGCAGAGCATGTTTGGGTCTACATTTAGAAACATTGAAGTAGAATTAACAAAATAATTAGCAAAAGAGTAGTTCTTTATATTACCACTGTTAAACACAATGTTTTATGCTTAATAAACTTTAAAAATAAGTATTTAGGAAACTCAGCATCAGATGAAGTATTTAAGGTAAGTTAATGTTTCCTTGATGGCTCAGCAGTAAAGACTCTACCTTCAGTGCAGGAGACACAGGTTTGATCCCTGGTTCAGGGAGATCCCCTAGAGAAAGAAATGGCCACCCACTCCAGTATTCTTTCCTGGAAAATTCCATGGACAGAGGAGCCTGGTGGGCTACAGTTCATGGGGTCGCAAAGAGCGTACACAGCATACATTATCCAAACAGAGACAATACCAACTGGAATCTAGGGGCACTAAATTGGGTACTAAATCTGCCAAACATATTTATTGGTTATTTATTATTTGGCATTTTATATGAATGCTCTTATTTTAAATATCTTAATTTTTAATGGAAATGCAAGTTATTGGATAAACCTTGTATTCTCATTACTCCTCCCCTACCTAGAAGAAATTTTCTCAGTTACTTGGCCCCCCAACACCCATATTGACCACTATCAAGTTTGTAGCAAAACTGTCTAGCAGGAAATGATCCATTTCTCAGTGCCTAGAAGGAAGGTGAGAGACAGCAGGTGACATGATGGCTCTCATGATCTCCCCTCCACATAACGTCCAAAGCACACCTTGCCTGACATTATTCCTCCCACATCAGCATCTGATTTTTTTCTGTAACCCTGCACCTAACCTCAATAATCTGAATCCTGGATCTTCTAGAATTGATTTTTTAACCTACTCCAGTCCTGCCTCCTTCTTCAGGGGATGTACCCCAAAAGGGAGGGTAAGTGCTGCCTCCAAGGTACCCTGCTTCCCTGACCCTGGGATAGAAAGCAGACAGGGGGAATTAGAGGAAAGACATCATCAGCTGTGTTACCAGGGAGGTCAGACGAGGCAAGACAGCCTGGCAGAAGGAACGAGGTCAAGGAGAGGCTGGAAATCAGTTGCCACGAAGTCTGGGCTATAATACTGATAGTTCAGGCAATATGATGACCCTTAAAGATTTTCCTAATGTGTGCAGTTTAGTTGCAATGTGTCCTTTTAGAGAAAGACAGCAGAATAAGATAGCACTCCAGAGAGGATAGTAGGTCAAAAAGTCGATCATTCACTCACTAGTTGATTCAGCATCTACATTGTTACTATATTAGACCAAAAATAAAGTAAAAGGAGTATAAATCGTGATCTAATAACAACTTGAGAGAGATCATCAGTAACTACTATATGAGAGTTTTTAGTTTTTTGTCTCTGTATGGCTTTTAGAAAAGGAAAGAATTTTAAAGGGACCAGAATGGCCCAACAATGTTTTATGGAGAGGTGAAACCTAAACTGCTGCTTAAAACTGAGGATTATTAAGGAAGGTAGGGAGGAGACAACAGTTCAGAGAGAGGAAAAAGCCTAAACAAAACTAGAATGTAGGGATGCGACTTGATTATTTGGAAACAGTGAAGGGACCAGGAAAGGTAATGATTGTAGAAGGAAGCAATGAGAAATGAAGTTGAGTATGAGGGTAGCCTGCCAGGTAGAAAACGTGAGAATTTCTCTACGGGTAACATGGAATCTTGGAAAGTTTTATCTGACAGTACAAGGCAGCAAGATTCAAGGAGAAACGGAGAGACAAGCTAGGATTCCAGGCGAAGACCGGATGACAAGGGTGTCAAGGAACAGAGGGAACCTTGAGAGAACTGGAGCGTACTTTGCCTGTCCGTTCCATTGTAGACTGGGGAACCAGAAGAGAAAACAAAGTGTAAATGTACATCAAGCTGGGGCAGTGAGACAGAAGGAGCAGACCCTGCTGTGTGAGGCACATTGCAGGAGTCTGTACAGATGAAAGATTCTGATCATACTTAGTGCAGAGGGCAGCCTGCTCTCCTTTGACCACTGGTGGCTCCATAGAGCCCCTGCTTTCCTTAAATGCAAGTTCTAAGGTAACTGCCTGACTCTGAGATAAATCATATGTACTATCATTCAGGAAGATCCTTGCCCTGATTGATTGTTTTTTGCTAGATTCATGTCATCTTTTCAAGATGAATGATATCAGGAAGCTATCAAGATTAGGAAGAAATTTTAAAATAATATTTATTTCACCTTTGTCTCATATTTTTATTTCAATTTTACAATGTTTTATCATGTGCAAAATATACTAGAACACTGGTGTGCATGAGTATGTGAAATATATAAATAAATATGTATATATATATATACATATATATATAAATGAAATGCTCACCCTTCATGTTTTAGCTCTAAAAGTGAGTGATCAAACAGTGTGAAGGTAGCTAATGTATTATGGAAATTACCCTGGAGGTCAGTTCACGTCAGCTTGAGTTACAACCAGTATCTAAAATATAGCATATGTGGGAAGGTGACTCATATTATTAACAAGAACGGAGCTGGGAGGGGGTCTCGTCTCCTGAGCTCCAGATGAGGACCCCAGAGGCTGAAGTGAGCCTTCGCACCAGCAACACCAGGGCCAAAGAAAATCTCTGTTTGTGGAGACACCAGCCTAGACTCAAATATCAATTAATGAAAACCTCTGGTGAAGAAAATTTTATTTTCTATTTGATATAAATCACTTTTGAAAACATTCTTATGAAGTTTTTATGGGGCACACATTTTGTATTTATTATAAAGATTTTCTTGTATGTGTGCATGTATGTAAAAGAGAGTTTAATGGAGCCCTACTTATCTATTACCTAGATACAACAAATACTAACCTTTTGCTATCCTTCATCTAGCCCTTCTTTCCTTCTTCTTTGAGTTTTTGATTGCTAGCATTTTAAAGCAAATCCTGACATCATGTTTGAGCAAGGTTGCCCAAATATTTTCCAGGTAGGACTAAAAATAAAGATATTGTCTTATATAACCAGGACAGGTTTGTTACCCAGACAAAATTATCAATAACTTTTTATATCATCTATCTGTCCATTTTCATATTTCTCTGTCTAAAAATGTTGCACAGACACATTTTGGTTTGTATTAGGGTCAAAATAGGGTCCACATATTTGATGATAATATGTTTTACTCTTCATCTCCATTCTTTTAAATTGAGGCATAATTTATGTACAATGAAAAGCACAAATCTTGAGGGTACAGTTTAATTTTTAACAAATGCATACATTTGTGTGACTCATACCCTGATCAAGATACAGAACATTTCCATCACTCCGAAGAATTTTCTTAAGTCCCCTCCCAGTCAATTCCTACCCCCTACCCCCGAGGCAGTCACCGTTTGTGGATCGGCTTTAACTGTTCTAGCACTTCATATGAATGTTATTATAGAGTATATACCCCTTTTGTGTCTGGCTTTTTTATTTTTTGCTCAGCTTAATGTTTTTGGGATTCACCCATATTTTTGCTTCTATTAGTTATATATTGCTTTTTATTGCTAATTTTTTTCATTATTGCACTGCATGGAATACCATGGTTTGCTTATCCATTTACCTATTGATTAGGTTGTTTCTAGCTTGAGATTAATATGAATAAAGGTGCTATAAACATTCTCTTTTAAGTCCTTTTGAGGATATAAGTTTTAATTTTTCTAAAATAAAAATTGCTGATATATAATGTGGTAAAATATACATAAATGTACATAATATAAAAGTATTAAGGCATTTTCCAAAGCATTTGTACCTTTTACATTCTCATCAGCAGTGCATGAGAGTTTTAGGTGAATCATATTCTTGTCACTATTTTGCATTTTCAGTTTTTAAAAATTTTAGCCATTCTGGTAGGTGTACAGAGATTATCACTAACTTTTCAAATCATCAGTTCACATTCTAGCCATTATTTTTTCATTTGTTTGTTTCTTAAAGAAATTAATTGAGGATATCTGAAAAATGTTCTGTATTTGACTGATTGCTTCTCATGGTATAGTTCAATTTATTCCTGTATTCCCTTCATTTCCTGTAAATATATACAATGTGTTTTATTATTTTGTGTTTATGCTTTTATCTGGTATAATTTTACTCCTGCTTGAAAGACTTATTTGTACATTTCTTACAGGTACTACTTATTGGCAATGAATTATTTCAGCTTTTGAGTGTATGGAAATCTTTTATTTTGCCTTTACAAGACATTGTAGTGGAATAAAGAATTCCAGACTGACTGTTTTTCTTTCACTACTGTAAAGGTGTTGCTCCATTGGTTTCCACCTTAAAGACAAAAAATCAAATAAGATTTGAAAGACGAAATCTGCTATCATCCTTGCCATTGTTCTTTGGTTTGTATATAATGCACCTTTCCCCCTCTAACCACATTTTTATATCACTGGTGTTGAGACATTTGACTGTCATTTGCCATGGTGTAGTTTTCTTTGGGTTTCTTGTGCCTGAGTTTATTGAGCTTCTCAGATCTGTGGGTTATAGTTTTCATCAAATTTATAAACTCTTAGCCATTATTACTTCAAATTTTTTCTGTCCCCTTCCACATTTTCTCCTTCAGACTCCAATTATACTTATCTTTGGGTAGTTCAGGTTGTCCCTCAGTTCACTGATGCTCTTTTTTGTAAGTCTTTTCATCTCTGTTTCATTTTAGAAAGTTTATTATTTCTCTCTTTAATTTAATTAGTCTTTTCTTCTTCAATGTTAAATGTAATCAATTTTATCTAGTATATTCTTAACTTCAATCCTTTAAGTTTCCATCTCTAGAATTTTTATTTTTATATATACTATATCTCTCTTAGTATCTTCAAACTTTCCTCTAGCTGTTGACCATGTGGAATAGTGTTTTAATAGCTCTATTAATGTCCTTAACTACTAATTCCATCATCTCCATCATTTCTTAGTTTCAGTGTACTTATTTTTTTCCCCCTCTTTATGGGTTGTATTTTCCTGCCTCTAAAGATGCCTGGTAACATTAGATTGGATGCCAGACATTGTTAACTTTTCTTTAGTTTTCTAAAAATATTCATGAGCTTTGTTCTGGGACACAATTACTTTACTGGAAATGCTTTGTTTATTTAGGTCTTGCTTTTAAGCTTTTTTAGTGAGACCCAAGCAACACTTCGTCAAGGTATAGTTATGTTTCACTACTCAGACAAGACCTTCACTAGTGATATATCCAGTGCCCCACGAATTATGAGGTTTTCCATTTTGACTGATGGGAATCAAAACTATTTGTAGCCCTCTATGAGAGTCCCTTGGACTGCAAGGAGATCCAACCAGTCCATTCTAAAGGAGATCAGTCCTAGGTGTTCATTGGAAAGACTGATGCTAAAGCAGAAGCTCCAATACTTTGGTCACCTCATGCGATGAGTTGACTCACTGGAAAAGACTCTGATGCTGGGAGGGATTAGGGGTGGGAGGAGACAGGGACCACAGAGAATGAGATGGCTGGATGGCATCACCGACTCAATGGACATGAGTTTGAGTGAACTCCGGGAGTTGGTGATGGACAGGGAGGCCTGGCGTGCTGTGATTCATGGGGTCGCAAAGAGTTGGACACGACTGGGCGACTGAACTGAGCTGATGAGCTCCAGACAGTGTTTCCTTGAATCATGTTAGTGCTTCTTTCCCTGGGCTCAGGTAGTTTTCTTCCATAGACGATTTGATCAGTACTTAACTGAATTCTCAAAGGGGACTCTTTCACGATCTTGCATTTCTCTCTCTCTCATTATCTCTCTCTGCTTTTGTACCCTACCGACAGGGAGGCCTGGTGTGCTGCGGTTCATGGGGTCTCAAACAGTCGGACACGACTGAGCGACTGAACTGAACTGAACTGAATTAACTCCAGCTTGGTGTCACTGGCTCCTTCAAACACCCAACTCCATCTCCACAGCTCAGACCACTAACCTCTATCCAGCTTCTCCCTCACTGAACTGCAGCCCAGACTTTCTCCAGGCAGTAATTTGGGCAACTGTAGAGCTCATTTCCGGAGAAGGCAATGGCAAGCCACTCCAGTACTCTTGCCTAGAAAATTGCATGGACTGAGGAGCCTGGTGGGCTGCAGTCCATGGGGTCGTTACTAGTTGGACACGACTAAGCGACTTCACTTTCACACATTGGAGAAGGAAATGGCAACCCACTCCAGTGTTCTTGTCTGGAGAATCCCAGGGATGGCGGAGCCTGGTTGGCTGCCATCTATGGGGTCGCAGAGAGTCAGACACGACTGATGGGACTTAGCAGCAGCAGCAGAGTTCATTTCATTTGATTTTGTTCCTCAGGCATCATTGTTCTTTGTGGCTCTATGTTCAATGCCTAGACATTTTTTCACATATTCTGCCCATTTTTTGAATTGTTCAAAGCAGGAGGATAAATCCATGCCTTGCTATACCACCTTGATCAGAAAGTAAACTTCTATGCAAATTTTTTAAGTCAGCTTTATGGGATGAGCTGCTGAGACACAGAGAAGGCAAAAAACAGACTCCAAACCCCACAGGTCAGTTAAAGAGGAAAACTGTAAGACAAGATTCTTACCCAGAAAAGTAGCCCCAAGTAATTTCTCCTACATAGTGTGAACTTGGAAATAGCATCACACATTTCACTCGGGTCTTTCAGGAGAATTAAGTGAGGGCTGGAAGATAAAGATGTAATGGTTAGAATGAATTCTAGGAAAATAAAAGAAAGACGAAAGCAATGGCAGAGACCTCAACCTTGGATTATGCAGTTTGTTTTTCTACTCTGTCTTTTCTCCTTCCAAAGCCTTTGGAAGCTTATCTTGACATGTTTGCCTTCTCAGTAAGAACCTAAGGCCATCCCAGTGTGATCTTTCTGTAAATTCAGCGTTCATGCAACAATATAGAACACATATAAAAGCACACGCAGAGGTGTGGTTCTCAGAGCAGATTGTTGAATGACTTGCAAAGTGCACTCAGAGGCATAGTAGTTCCTGTTGTAACAAATGATCCAAATTAGCCAACCCATGGCAAACATTTTTATTTCTAAATCTTTGGAAACTAATATTGGCAGTGGCATGACTTGATAACACACTGAACATCAAAAAGTTATTATCTATTCCCAACCTTCAGAAGGCTCGAGTGCAATTATTACCACCAAAATCTAGAGATTCAGCCAGGATGGTGTATAGAGAAAATGAAGACAAAAACAAAGGGTGAGAGACTCCTAGACAGAAGATTGTTAAGAAGCTTGATCTTTTACTCACTGTAGATACTTGTAGGATTTTTAAACTCCATGTTAGTATGCAGATTCATTCATTATTGTTACTATGATCACTAAGTGGACCACAGACAAGTGTTACCCTCTAAGAGACATGTGTTGGGACGTGAGGGTTATCCTGAGTGACCAGGCTGGGAGCCCTGGTATTCAGCAAGGCTGATATGGACAGACTGTCTGAGAATATCCTGCCAGAATATCACCTCCCAGGGAAACACAGAGCATCTATCCTCACTTTGAGAAATCTTTTTTGGAATATTTATAATGACAAAGTTTTGTACTGTGAGAAAACCAAGTCTTCAAAGTACCCTTTAGCTTAGTAAGAAAGCATTGGTTATGCAGTGGTAGCTTAGAAAGCTGAAAGAAAAATAGACCATCCCGGCAAAAAGCAGTGAGAGAAAGTGAGTCTGTTTGAGCATAGCCATGATGCTGATTTTGATAGGATCAAATAAAACTATGGAGCTAATGGATTCTCTGGGGACCTTTCTTTTGCCCAGATTCTTGGCTGGGTAATGTCTGAAAATGAGAGACAAATGATGCATCATTCAGTTCAGTTCAGTCGCTCAGCCGTATCCGACTCTTTGCCACCCAGTGTACTGTAGCACACCAGGTTTCCCTGTCCATCACCAACTCCCGGAGCCTGCTCAAACTCATGTCCATCGTGTCGGTGATGTCATCCAACCGTCTCATCCTCTGTCATCCCCTTCTCCTGCCTTCAATCTTTCCCAGCATCAGGATCTTTTCTAGTGAGTTGGTTCTTCGTATCAGGTGGCCAAAGTATTGGCGTTTCAGCTTTGTCATAAAATTTCTAATTCTATAGTATCACCATTTATGCAGATAAGGACTCGATTTTCTCTATAGAATTGTCAAACTAATCTTCCTAAAACATCTTTTGGATCATGTCACTCTCTAGTTCAAGATTTTACAGTGACTCATCTGCTTACTAAATGAAACCTAGGTCATTCTGAGTCTTACTTTCAAAGTTGTGAAGAAGAGGTCTCAGTCCAATCTCTGCCTTACTCATTTCTCACTCTTCCTGGAGAGAAGGAACACAGAAAGCTGTGTTAAAAATCTACTACATGCAAAGGATTGGATGACATTTACATTTTTACTTAATTACCCTCATTTGAAAGGTGTCTACATTCAGATGAAGATTGAGAGCCTCAGCAACTTGCCTAAATTCACAGAGCCAGCAAGAAAAAGCCAGGATTATAGAAGCCAAGTTGTTTAATTCCAAAACTCAGGGTCCTTTAATTGAATCTCACAGCCTGTGCACCATACTTCTTTCTTTCAGTATATACGTAATGAATGAATACAGCTCATTATAAAATGGTTAAGAAATATATTATTTTGTAGGAAAACATGTGAAAGTCCCCACTCACCCACATGCAAATCTCAAATGCCTCCCACTTGCAAACATTGCTAACAATTTGGTGTTCATCTTTCTAGTTTTGTTTTAGCATTTATAAATATGTATGCACAAATACACAATGGGATTTTATTTCTTACATAAATGAAAAAAGTTCTCAAACTTCTTTTACCTAATACCCTTTCATGTTGATATATTCCTAAAGTGTGTATAACTCTATCACAGTGTTTATAATACTTACATAGCATTTCATAGTTTGGATGTTTAACCTTTATTTAGTCACTAAGGTGCCTTGGGGATTTTCAAATAAGTGTCTTTATAAACATATGTGAATCTTTTAAGGTAGATAAACAAATAGGAAAAGGAGTACGTCAAGGCTGTATATTGTCACCATGCTTATTTAACTTACATGCAAAGTACATTGTGAGAAACGCTGGGCTGGATGAAGCACAAGCTGGAATCAAGATTGCCAGGAGAAATATCGATAACCTCAGATATACAGATGACACCACCCTTATGGCAGAAAGTGAAGAGGAACTCAAAAGCCTCTTGATGAAAGTGAAAGAGGAGAGTGAAAAAGTTGGCCTAAAGCTCAGCATTCAGAAAACTAAGATCATGGCATCCAGTCCCATCACTTCATGGCAGATAGGTGGGGAAACAGTGGAAACAGTGGCTGACTTTATTTTTTTAAGCTCCAAACTCACTGCAGATGGTGATTGCAGCCATGAAATTAAAAGACACTTACTCCTTGGAAGGAAAGTTATGACCAACCTAGAACAACATATTAAAAAGCAGAGACATTACTTTGTCAACAAAGGTCCATCTAGTCAAGGCTATGGTTTTTCCAGTAGTCATGTATGGATGTGAGAGTTGGACTATAAAGAAAGCTGAGCACCGAAGAATTGATGCTTTTGAACTGTGGTGTTGCAGAAGACTCTTGAGAGTCTCTTCGACTGCAAGGAGATCTAACCAGTCCATCCTAAAGGAGATCAGTCCTGGGTGTTCATTGGAAAGACTGATGCTGAAGCTTCAACTTCAATACTTTGGCCACCTGATGCAAAGAGCTGACTCATTGGAAAAGACCCTGATGCTGGGAAAGATTGAAGGCGGGAGGAGAAGGGGACGACAGAGGATGAGATGGTTGGATGGCATCACCGACTCAGTGGACATGAGTTTGGGTAAACTCCGGGAGTTGGTGATGGACAAGGAGACCTGGCGTGCTGCAGTCCATGGGGTCGCAAAGAGTCGGACACGACTGAGCGACTGAACTGAACTGAATCAGAGGTAAAGTTCTGGCTGAAAGTATATACATGTTTTGCTCTCACTGAGAGTATAGGTTAGTACTAGTTAATCTGTAGTCTGGTTTCGCCTCCTGGATTATTATAGAAGTTGATTATCTCCTTAACTTTATTCATCACTTGCATATTTTGTTCTGTGAATTGCTTGTTAATAAGTTTGGGTTGGCTCATTTGAGAGAGGGGCCAGTTCCTTGTCATTTTCTTCTTGATTAGTAAGTCCTCCCTTCATATTATGGATATTATTTTTTGTTATTTGGGCCCTAAATATCTTCTCTTAAGTTGTCTCCTGTTTCTTAACATTCCTTATGATGTTCTTTGTCAAGTCAATTTAAATTTGCTATCGTAAATTTGTTGTGAGTTTAATTTAAATTTTAAAAAGTTTAAATTGGTATGTGGTCAAGTATATTAATCTTTTTTCTTTATATCATCTGAGTTTTGCATCTTGCTTAAAGAAAAATTCTCCTCCTTTCAACCTAACCAGTACCATTAGCCAGGGTAATGATATAAAAATTATTCATATTTCCCATTAATGTATATTTCATTTATAATTTATGTTTGTGTATGATATTTGATGGTGCTGAATTTTTTTCCCAAAAACTGAAGGTTCTAGAGTCTCTATTTCTAGACTACATAATCTGACCAACCTTCCTACTGAGAATAACTAAAAGCTAGAGGAAAATGTTACAGTCTTAAAGCCACCAAGCAGCTAACTCTTGAGTAGAAGAGGACAGAACTTCCAAACTAATGAAGGAGGGGAAATGGAGTGATAAACAACATGAGTTTTTATTCATTCACATATACTTGGAGTTGACTTATTAATATATTATTTAGGACTTCTGTATCTTTGTTCTGGAGAAGGTGATGGCATCACACTCCAGTACTCTTGCCTGGAAAATCTCATGGAGAGAGGAGCCTGGTAGGCTGCAGTCCATGGGGTCGCTAAGAGTCGGACATGACTGAGCAACTTCACTTTCACGTTTCACTTTCATGCACTGGAGAAGGAAATGGCAACCCACTCCAGTGTTCTTGCCTGGCGAATCCCAGGGATGGGGGAGCCTGGTAGGCTGCTGTCTATGGAGTCGCACAGAGTCGGACACGACTGACACGACTTAGCAGCAGCAGCAGCAGTACCACCTTTGTTCAAGGTGAGATTTGCTCACTTCTTTTCTCCATGTCAATCTTTTGTGCTTTGGACATAAGGGTTTTGCTAGCTTTAGCCCAGATTAAGAAAACTTCCATTTTTTATATCTTTGCAAAAGTGTACAAATTATGTGTTCTTGAGAAATCTGGCACCTATAATCTATGGGATAGCAGAAACTGTCTCCTTTTATGGTACAGATCTTAGAGTGTCCTTTCTATTTTTCACAGGTTTGTGTATTTTTCTGTTCTTTAGTCAATCTGGAAAATGCTTTCCCATAAAACTTTCATAAGCATTTTCTTGTAATTTAAAAATTTTATCCACAATTATATCTTTTTTTCTCTTTTCTGCTTTGTTATTCTAGGATACAATGTGTCAGTGGAACATCTTATGCCAAATTGATTCCTATTTCTTTGAGGTAACTATAGCTCTAACTCTAAGAAAATTGTAAGATTCTCCTCTGTGAGTTTTAAGATGTTCTATCATTTATCATTGCTATCATTCTTGCATTTCACCAGAATGTATGGAAAGAAGACACCTTCGCTATTACCCTACTCAGCACTCAACCTGCTCACCATTGAATGTAAAAATTCTTCTTTATATTTTCTTTTGGGATGGAAATGTGAACTTTTAGTCTGTCCTTCATACAACTTAATTTTTTTTTCATACTTCCCAAATATTTGCCATTTTGAGGTGTTTTCTTATTTTTACTCACTCTCTTTCACCAGTGTATATTCATTTTTTGCTTTTTAAGATCACATTTAAAAAAAAATTTCCATGGTTTAATAGAGTAATAACTCTTTTTGTTTTCTGAATGCAATACCTTCTTCTCTTAAGCTTCCATAGATGTTAGTTATGCTAACTTTAAGGTATTCATGCATTTGTTCTGATAATTATTAATGTGTTATTTTATCTTCTATGTATCTTTATCTTTTGAACTTAGCTTTCTTCCAATGCTTTGTGATTATTAGTAACACCCTCATCTTTCCCCTTGAGACCTTTATTTGTGTTTCTATGGAATCTATTCCTGAGACCCGTGTCTGGTGAGAGAGAAGAATGTGCTGACTGGTGGCAGATGTTGTGGTTTCATTTTTGGTTCTAGGGCCAGTTTCTTTTCCCTTCTCAGGGCTAAGTAAGTTTTAGTCCAGGGATTGGCAAGCTAATTCTATAAAAGGACGGATAATAAATATTTCAGCTTTGTTGGCCACGTGGACTCTGTCTCCATAATTAAGTTCTGTGGTTGTAGCACAGAAAGAGCTATAGACTCTGTAAACTGGGGGCATGACTGCATTCCAGTGAAACATTACTGACAAAAGCGATGGCCAGCCTACACGTGCGTCAGCCCCTGATTTGGACCGTGACTTCCAAGATGGCAGTGACGGTTCTCCTGTTAACTAGTCCTGAGTGTGATAAGGTGCTGATCAGCGGTGAAAGCGAACTTTGGCTAGAGAAGCCCCAACATAATTGGCCATTGCTTGGGGCTGTGTAACTCTATAATTTGACTCTACTAAGGGCTTCCCTGGTGGCTCAGCTGGTAAAGAATCCACCTGTGATGCGGGAGACCTGGGTTTGGGAAGATCCCCTGGAGAAGGGAATGACTACCCACTCCAGTATTCTGGCCTAGAGAATCCCATGGACTATATAGTCCGAGGTCACAAAGAGTGGGACACGACTGAGCGACTTTCACTTTTCCTTCCCTATCCTGGGCTGTGGTTAATATTCCTTCAGAAATTTCTTTTCTGCTTAAAATAGAGTGAAGTCTGTTGTTGGAAGCTTGAGGTCTGATTTATACTTTGTCCTCCTTACAATACAGTAATGCCTCTCAATTTATGTTCAATAAAGTTGCTTATTTTCTTGTACGAGTGTAGATTAGTTCTGTCTTTAAAATCGTTTTCTGTCACCTTATGCAATGTATTCACTCTATCACGTTGCTTCACTATCACTCAGTTTTCATGGTATTTTAAACAGTGAGCGTTTATTCTCTTTAGTTTTTACGTGAGGATCTTGTACCTTTGACTCCTGTAGCACATATTCCTCAGTCTCCTCCTAATGTGTAATGCTCAGCTTATATGTCCAATATATCTCACTTGTGTACAAACCTGTGCTGAGTGTCACCACCTCCATAAAACCAGCTCAGATTTCATTAACATGTCTGTGCTCTGAGTTCTCAACATGGCTATCATTACACGAGTTTGTTCTGAGTCAACCTACTGTTTAAAGTGGTTAATATAATAACAAGATCTAATATTTATTCCAGTTGAGCTATTTCAAATCTTGAAAGATGATGCTGTGAAAGTGCTGGACTCAATATGCCAGCAAATTTGGAAAACTCAGCAGTGGCCACAGGACTGGAAAAGGTCAGTCTTCATTCCAATCCCAAAGAAAGGCAATGCCAAAGAATGCTTTCAAACTGCCACACAATTGCACTCATCTCACACGCTAGTAAAGTCATGCTCAAAATTCTCCAAGCCAGGCTTCAGCAATATGTGAACCCTGAACTCCCAGATGTTCAAACAGGTTTTAGAAAAGGCAGAGGCACCAGAGATCAAATTGCCAACATCTGCTGAATCATGGAGAAATCAAGAGAGTTCCAGAAAAACATCTGTTTCTGCTACACTGACTATGCCAAAGCCTTTGACTGTGTGGATCACAATCAACTGTGGAAAATTCTGAAAGAAATGGGAATACCAGGCCACCTAACCTGCCTCTTGAGAAACCTGTATGCAGGTCAGGAAGCAACAGTCAGAACTGTACATGGAAAAACAGACTGGTTCCAAATAGGAAAAGGAGTACGTCAAGGTTGTATATTGTCACCCTGCTTATTTAACTTATATGCAGAGTACATCATGAGGAACGCTGGGCTGGAAGAAGCACAAGCTGGACTCAAGATTGCCGGGAGAAATATCAATAACCTCAGATATGCAGATGACACCACCCTTATGGCAGAAAAATGAAGAGGAATTAAAAAAGCCTCTTGATGAACGTGAAAGAGGAGAGTGAAAAGGTTGGCTTGAAACTCAACATTCAGAAAACAAAGATCATGGCTCTGGTCCCATCTCTTCATGGGAAATAGATGGAGAAACAGTGGAAATAGGGTCAGACTATTTTGAGGGGCTCCAAAATCACTGAGGATGCTGATTGCAGCCATGAAATTAAAAGACGCTTACTCCTTGGAAGGAAAGTTATGACCAACCTAGATAGTATATTAAAAAGCAGAGACATTACTTTGCCAACCAAGGTCCGTCTAGTCAAGGCTATGGTTTTTCCCGTGGTCATGTATGGATGTGAGAGTTGGACTGTGAAGAAAGCTGATCGCCGAAGAATTGATGCTTTTGAACTGTGGTGTTGGAGAAGACTCTTGAGAGTCCCTTGGATGGCAAGGAGATCCAACCAGTCCATTCTAAAGGAGATCAATCCTGGGTGTTCATTGGAAGGACTGATGCTAAAGCTGAAACTGCAATACTTTGGCCACCTCATGCGACGAGTTGACTCACTGGAAAAGACTCTGATGCTGGGAAGGATTGAGGGTGGGAGGAGACGGGGACGACAGAGAATGAGATGGCTGGATGGCATCACCAACTCCATGGACATGAGTTTGAGTGAACTCCGGGATTTGGTGATGGACAGGGAGGCATGGCGTGCTGTGATTCATGGGGTCACAAAGAGTCGGACATGACTGAGTGACTGAACTGAACTGAATATTTATTGAGTCCTTACTATGGCCTTGACATTATTAAAGAAACTTCAAAGTATTAGTTCATTTAACCCTCATTACACTCTGAGGTGGGGCTACCCAGGTGGTGCTAGTGGTAAAGAATCTACCTGCCAGTGCAGGTAGACATCAGAGATATGGGTTCAATCCCTCGGTTGGGAAGATCCCCTGGAGGAGAGCACGGCAACCCACTACAGTGTTCTTGCCTAGAGAATCCCATGTGGTGGGCTCTGATCCATAGGGTCACAAAGAGTTGGATACGATGGAAGCAACTTAGCACGCACGCACACTCTGAGGCAGCCATCACTATTATCGACCACGTTTTGTGGACTTTGATGATTCAGAATGGATATAACTTGGTTCTTGCAGATCAGTTATCTTACCATGTGTTGGTCATATAGTTACTGTGATATAACAGTCAAAGTAACTCTAACCCACCTGGTTCCTCCAAGTCTAAGCAAAACATAGTCACTATCCTCCCTGAGAAGTTCCTAAGACATCAAAGTCTTATATGGCTGTGCCAATCAGGGAACAACCCATCTGGGTCTGTAGGCATCCAGCAGTTATCAGAGGTGGCCCTTGGTCCCAGGCGAAAGACACAGCTCCTCTTTGACAACTCCATGTGCTAACCAGTTAGTGGGCTTTGGTAGAGATCATGAGCATAACTTCATGATACTCACCCTGTTTCTGCTCATTTTCAATAGAATATGAGTGACTTGAAACTAGAAAATAGAGTACTAATTTTATTTCAACTTTCCACTTTCCAAAACAAAAATAACAACAGTAAATATTTAATAAGTACTAATAGAAAATGCAAAGATTCTCACTTTATTTCAATGACCACAGAAAGATGAAGATGGGTTGAAGAACTAGCTAAAAGCCATGGGTGGCAGAGTGGCAGCTGCAAACCAGAAGGTTTTGATTTATAGGATTGATGGATGTAACAAGCCTCATTTCTAAGTAAACAGATGCAGACAGAGGTGTTTCTGTCAAGAAACATGATTGTTCCCATTACAGCGTGTAAGGTTGTTTGACACCTTATGTATTAAGTACATAATAAGTATTGGAGACAAAGGACCAGATCATCCCTTGCTTCACTTGGGAAATTATTAAATTCTTTGCTGCCAGCTTATTACCAGATTGCATTTGTTAGCAAGTTGAGGGGTGTGTGTGTGGGGAGATGGAAAGGGGAGGTGATTCAGGAACGGAGCATTATAGGGAAGGGTGGAAGGGTAGAGACTGCCTACAGATTTTTGTCTTCTCTCTTTCTAGAGTCTTTAACAGCTCCAAATTTGACTCTAATTTGTAAATATTTCACTTTTAAGCCACCATGATGCTTCTTCTTTAATTTCTTTCTATCTTAGAGGATAACTCTTGCATTATCTTGGTACACATTTATTCTCCTTTACTGTCTCCATTGTCTCCTCATTGCTTTCCCTGAAGTTTTAGAAGGGAAAAGGTATGGAGATAGAGGCAGAGGTCCAGTGGTATAGAATCATCATGGACATCTCTGGTCTTGGGGATGGAGGGAAGTTTGTGATGCTCAGCAATTAAAACTGAGTGCAAACCTCAAGAAGGCAAAAATAGATCCACAGAAATAGAAAACAAACTTATGGCTACTAAAGGGGTAAATTAGGAGTTTGGGATTAACATATACACACTACTATATATGGGCTTCCCTGGTGGCTCAGACAGTAAAGCATCTGCCTGCAATGAAGGAGACCTGAGTTCAATCCTTGGATTGGGAAGATCCCCTGGAGAAGGAAATGGCAACCCAATCCAGTACTCTTGCCTGGATAATCCCATGGATGGAAGATCCTGATAGGCTATAGCCCACGGGGTTGCAAAGAGTCGAACATGATGGAATGACTGCTGTATATAAAGTATACAATCAACAAGGACCTACTGTACAGTATAAGGAACCACGTTCAATATGTTGTAGTGACTTATAAGGGAAAATAATCTGGAAAAGAATATATGTGTATATATATTGGGGCCTTATATGAGTCACTTTGCTGTACACCCGAAGCTAGCACAACGTTGTAAATTAACTATAATTCAAATAAAAAAAAAAAAGAATTGCAATACAGTGGCACACCCCCTACCCCCCACCCCCAAAAATGAAGAGTGATTCTTCTAGGCTGTAAAACCAGAAGTCTCAAGGGCATGACTCTGAGCATGGGCTTCTAATAAGTACAAATTTTGGAATTATTTCCCACACCAGTGAAGAAAAATCCATTTCTTTGTCCAGTCTAAGGGAAGCCTTTGAGAAGAAACAAGTTACCTCATAAACATCCAGATGTGCACCCACGTCAAGGGCCCTAGCTTCCTTGTAATCCACAGGGGTGAAACGTTTGCATTGTTTTCAAGATGGAAACTGCTATTAATCTTGACCTCTGAGGGAAAAGAGAAACAGGAAGCCATTAGAAACACAAGATAATGTGCTGAACTTTGAAATTATAACAGGAAAATTCGCTGCTTGAGTTGCCCTCTGAAGGCTGCTTTCATCATCCCTTGTAGAAAACAAAAGGAATCCGTAAAAAATACGCTAAGTCGTATATGTTTGCTCACAATGTTTACTGTAACTTGGGAGTCTGACTTCAGTTGTTCACTCAAGGAAGAGGATCTGGTTTAGAAAAGATGTTTCAAATACCCCTTCTTGTTCTTGCTTTTCCTTCTCTTACAGATACCTTGTGTTCTGTTATTCCAAGATGGATAGCAGTGTCTCATACAGTGTTTCCATAAACACGAGAAGCTACAGTAATTCATGTCATGCTTGCCAATTCAAAGGACTTCTGAAAACTTTTCCGTTAGCATACTGTAGTGGAAATGAAATTGAGAGTATTAGACCTGGGATATTAGCTTTCCTAGAACCAACTGGGCCTCCCAGGTGGTGCTAGTGGTTAAAGGACCCACCTGCTAACGCAGGAGACATAACACATGACGATTCAACCCCTGGGTCGGGAAAATCCTCTGCAGGAGGGCACGGCAACCCACTCCAGTATTCTTGCCTGAAGAAACTCATGGACAGAGGAGCCTTTCAGGGCTACAGACCATAGGATTGCAGGGTTGGACATGACTAAAGTGACTTATCACGCACAGGGACTGATTATGAGCAAGTAAAGTGATGCTTCTGTTCTAAATTTTATTTTTTTTAAAAAGAAAAGGAGTGGACTTCACCAGATAATATAGTCCCTTTCAAATAGTCTGATCTCAAAGCTCCTGCTTGTTGATGCTTAAATTACGTAACCTGTATTAAAATATAAGCTATGAACACAGGGTCTCTGTTCTGTTCACTACAGGATCCCTAGAACCTAGAAGAGGGCCTGACTTCTATTAATGATAATTTGTTGAATGAGGGATGGATGAATGAATAAACAGGAGGCATTTGTTCATAAAGAACTGTGATTCAGGCAGAATTATTACGTTGAACATGGAGCAAGGAAGACTCCGCTTTGTTCATCTCAAAGCAAAGAGCCCCACAGGAGCCGAGAATTTAAGATGAGGCTCAGTCCAGGGAAACAGGCCCTTCGCCTCTGAAAACTACGTACTGGTTCCATGGAACAAAAATGGAGAAATGAGTAAGAGGTGCATGGTGAGCAGGAAGGCCTCCATTCCAAGGGCCAGATAAGCACCAGGTTTAGGGACTGGCATGTAGAGTGAGGTGTATAAATATGGAAAAATAGGAGAATGATTAACCCAACTTACTCATTAGTAAAGAATCTGCCTGCAGTGCAGGAGACCTGGGTTCCATCCCTGGGTTGGAAAGATCTCCTAGAGAAGGAAATGGCAATCCACTCCAGTACCCTTGCCTGGAAAGTCTCATGGACAGAGGAGCCTGGTGGGCTGCAGTTCATGGGGTTACAGAGTCGGGCATGACTGAGCGACTAACACTTATAACTTACACACAAATATGACATAAAAGACCTGATAGTCAAAGTGACTGTAGCTGTTACTAAGAAAGCAATATGTACTGTCACTGTGAAAGCAGTCTTTTTAATTGCTGGCATTGGTCAGATCCTTTTTAGATCTTTCATTTTTAAATAAAGAAAGAGTGTATAAAGGAGTATGAGAAATAAGAAATTGTCTAAAGGGAATTAAAAAAGTTAAAGAACTCCTTATTGCTTTATTTAGAGGAATTTTTCCAATATAGAAATATAGAAAATAAGTTTTTTAAAAAATTCATTGTAAAAAAATTCAGGTCACAGAAATAAGAAATGTGCAATCAGGAAGCAGGGTGAAATATCCTGAACTGTGCAAACAACATTTTTCAAAAGTATCAACTCATGTAGAAAACAGTTCAGCAGTTTCTCATTTAAATTTAGACTCACTGTATGATCCATCAATTCCATTCCTAGATATGTTTCCAAGAGAAATGGATAAACACATCCACAAAAAATGTATACATGAATGTTCATGTCAGCATTACTCAAAATGACTTGAGAGTAGAAATAACAGAAATAACCCAAATATATATCAACTGATGAATGGATAAACAAATGTGGTATATCCATTCAATAGAATGTTATTCATCAGTAGAAAAAAAAATAAAGTATTGATTACGCTACAAATGAATCAACCTTGAAAACCTTATGCAGAGTGAAAGAAGTCAGCCATACAAGGGCACATATTTTATGATTGCACCTACATAAATGTACAGGATAAGCAAATTCAGGAAGGCAACATAGGTTCGTGCTTGCCTAGCTGTTGACAGGGGGAGGTGGGAAATGGAGAATGGCTACTAAAGGGTATGAGACTTCTCTCTGGAGTGAGGAAAGATACTTTAAAAATAGATCATAGTGATGAATGCACAACTCAGTGAATATACTAAAAAATCACTGACTTCTACACCTTAGGTAAATTGTGTGGCATTTAAATTTCATCTCACTAAAGCTACTAAATTTTTTCAAAGAATAGACATTCATCTGAAGTGAAAGGGTCCATATGCAGCCAAGTAGAGGCCAAGAAGGTACCACAGGACCTCTTACCAGCTCTAAATACTATTATTCTCTGACTTTGACCCACAGAAATATCAGACTTAGATATGATCCAAAAACTAAGGAAATTGGACTTTTCGAAGGGGTCCTGAAGATCTCTTCACATAGACCACAAGGAAAGATTCTTTACTCTGAATGCCTGCACTTAGATGCTATTGGAAACCAGTTGAGATTCAACTTGACTGTTGGGAAGTGCAAAGTCCTATGTTCAGAGTCCAAGTCAGAGTCTCTCCTAAATGTCTGGCTTTTATTCCAGTCTACTCTTCCTCCTCCCACTCTTGCAGTCCACTAGTAGAGCAGACTGTGTGATCTTTTAAAATGTAAATCTTCCTATTTAACTAGAAATCTAAATACCTTGTTCTACAAGTTTCATGTTAGCTGACCCTGCTTCCCTCCCACTCTCTTTTACCCACAAGTCCAGCAGCACTGGCCATTTTCTGGTTTCCTGAGTTGCAAAACTTGTTTGCAGCTTAGAACCTTTGATTAGCTCTGCCCTCTCCCAGGAATGCTCTTCCTCCTGACTCTCTGTGATTGGAGGCTTCCTTCTTTCTCCTCAAACTTCACCTTCTCCTTAGCATGTCAATCTTGTAAGAGGATGCTGATTTATCCTTGGGGTTTATTGTATTGAAAAAATGAGTTGCCAATTTCTTCATTTTGAGGAGCTATGATATTTACCTCCATAAATAGGAGGGTCCCCATTTTATAAAAGAAAACGTAGAGATGTGGACTATAAGAGACTGCTTAGCAAGCAGAGATGAATTTTGTTCTGTGTGAGGATAATGTATTGGGAGAGTAAATTAATGATTCTCCATGTATTTCCTGTCTCCCACTCTGCCAAGTGGGTGGTCAGGTTTTGCATTTCCGTGTCTCAGAGGTTGCGGCTGGCTGGGTTGTTTGAAGGCAGCTGCTCTTCCTGTATTTGGATATCCTTCCTGTATTTCTTCCAGTTGAAGAGCTGATGCTGGTGGGCTGGCAGGGTGGGGGAGAAGCGGAATGACTTTTATAAGACATGATCTGAAAAGGAAAATTCCAGCAGACTGAGGATAAGACCTGGAGCCATGGAGAAATGTGTCCAGCGTATTGCAAAGAGAGGAGAAATCAAGACTTCAAAGGGATGGGTCCCAAGTATGACTCAGAAGGCCGGGGCTTTCCTGCCTCAGCACAGTTTCACCTCCTGGGCAGGTTACAGGGGCAGAAAGTTGAATATTAAGAGCTTACTAGGTTTAGGCCATGGTGATACCAGTGTGCCCATGATGTGTAGAGATAAGAAAGCTTTATTTGGTAAACTATGCTGTCATCTCCCCTTGAGGTTGCAAAAATCAAGTGAAAATGAAAATCATCCATTTCTCTGAAGAAAAGATCACACATTTGGGTAAATATTTGACCAAACTGACACACCCATTAGGAATCTATTCAAACCACTCAGGACAAAGCAAACACCTGCTCCAGGCATGAAGGAGAGAGAGAGACAGCAGAAGGAGTGAGGCGTCCTACAGGGAAAATCAGAGCCAGTGCCTTTTACAGAGCGCACCTCACGAGGACAGACGGGTGTGTATTTTTAAGAGGGTAATTTGGTCTTCTTAGCTGTTGGCTCAGAGGTGCCCAGCTAAAGATAAATCTTTGCCACTTTCCCAAGTTTACCTGAAGGGTATTGGCTGAGTCAGTTAATGAGCTGTTGAGAATTCAGCACCCTGGGTGATATCTTTTTAGTGAAGTTCACTGGGCAATTGATGCAGCTCCGTCTGATTCAATGGTTTGTCCTCCCAAGGCATGTGAGGAGCTGGTTTAGAGAGCCGGCTCTTTCTCCTCACTCACTGCAGGCTTCCTGTAGGGGCCAAGTGGCCTCACCCAGGAATGTAGAGAGGTTCTACTCACATCACCAGCCCTCTGGAGAAGGCAGCCAATCTCCTTCAACAAGTGGTGGGGAAACAAGACTCTGCCAATATTTAACTGGTAAAACTGCTGAAGTGAAATCCTAACTAAGTTACCCTGAGAGCAGTAAGTATTTAAGCAAGATTTATGAGGTAGCACATTCCTGGGCAGTCAAGGTTTCTACTGCCATCCATTTATCGGTGAGCTTAAAGCTGCAGATTGTCTCACTCACTCATGAACTGGAATGTCTATAAAAATGGCATTTTCCTGTCTTCGGAAATCCCTGATAAGTCCCAAACTTTATCATCAACATGAAAAAACATAGGCTGTTGCTCCTCCTTTGCTGGGTTGGTTGTCTCTGCCTCCCGCTCTACTCAGCATTTTAGTAGAAGGACTCATATCTGCCCTCTCCCAGTGCGCCAAGCTTCAAGCAGGACACCACACTTGATTATTCTCTAAACTAAGCTGAATGCTCAGCCCACCGGAGTGTTAGACTGACCCCAGAGAACACGTAAGACTCCTGCCCATCTTACAGGCTTTGTCTCTCACCTTTCCCCAAGAGAAGCCTCAAGTGGGTGTTTCGTAGACACATCAAATGCAGTCTAACCAAACTCTGAGCCCTTATTCTCCTCCAGAGGAGTCCTCTGCACCAGCATCTTTTTCTTAGTGGCACTCACATTCCCATTTCCCTAAAAATGATCACATCACCTGACTCTTTACCTTCATTTCCAATATTCATTCTACCTTATCTAAGAGGTTCCCACTACAGACTTCTTTCCTGCTGTCTCTCCTCTCCCACAGTCCCCAATCCAAGAACCTGGGCTTCTAATGCAGTCTTCTGGATGATTCTGTAGTCTTCAGTCTGCCTCTGCCTCATACCTTCAAAGCCCCCTCCCAAGTAATTCTTCTTTATCTATTTTCCATTGTTAAATCATTCAAACAACAAACATTAAGTTCCTATTATGTGCTAGGTACTGTTCTAGGCATTGAGTATACATTGCAAAAATATGCATGTGCACAGTCATTATCATTTTGGAGCTCATATTTCTAGTGGAAGGGAAACAAAAGATAAACATAGTAAATCAGATGGGGGAGAATGCTGTAGGGGAAAAGGAAAGCCTTTAGTAAGAGGCATAGGGAATGCTAGGGAGGGGGAATTGTTATATGTTGGATGGTGAAGGAGGTGCTTTTGGGAAGGTGCTGTTTTAGGAGAGACCTGAAAAAAGTGAGTGAATGAGGGCATGAGTCATTTGAACACCTGAGAAAAGAGCCGTCCATGATGCAGCCATGAAATTAAAAGACGCTTACTCCTTGGAAGAAAAGCTACGACAACCTAGACAACATGTTATAAAGCAGAGACATCACTTTGCCAGCAAAGGTCTGTATAGCCAGAGCTATGGTTTTTCCAGTAGTCATGACAGATGTCGGAGTTGGACCATCAAGAAGAATGGATGCTTTCGAACTATGGTGTTGAAGAAGACTCTTGAGAGTCCCTTGGACAGCAAGGAGATCAAGCCAGTCAATCCTAAAGGAAATCAATCCTGAATATTCATTGGAAGGACTTATGCTGAAGCTGAACCTCCAATAATTTGGCCACCTGATGCAAAGAGCTGACTCATTAGAAAAGACCGTGATGCTGGAAAAGATGGAAGGCAGGAGAAGGAGTCAGAAGATGAGATGGTTGGATTGCATCAGGGACTCAATGGACATAAGTTTGAGCAAACTCCAGGAGATGGTAAAGGACAGGGAAGCCTGGTGCGTTGCAGTCCATGGGGTTGCAAAGAGTCAAGCATGACTTAGATAGTGAACAACAAATGGAGCAAGAGCTTTAAGTGCCTAAGTCCTGATTCAGAGGCAGGCTCGGTGTGCTCAAGAAGCAAAGGAAGCCAGCTTGGCTGGAGCAGAATGCGGTGTGAGAGAGTAGTAGGTTATGAGGGCTGCAAGGGGGCAGGAGGCAAGGCCGGCCGGTATAATGACTTGTGGGTTATTGTAAGGACTTTAGCTTTTATTCTAAGTGAGGCATAGAGCCATCGGGGGTAGGGTTTGAGCAGCAGTCCCATTAGAATTTTAAAAGATATACTCTGGCTACTTTTTGGAGAACCAAGGGGAGAAGGTAAAATGAAGCCCAGTTAGGAAGCCATTACATTTGTACTGGTTGAGAAATCATGGCGGCTTGAACCAAGGCTTAGTGGCAGGGGTGCTAGGAAGTAGTTGAATTCTGGAAATAGCTTGAAGGTAGAGTGGTTAGAATTTGCTGACATGTTGAATGTGTGGTGAGAGAGCAGACTCCAGAGTCCTCCACCTAAGTGAGTGAGAGGCTGGAGCACCCATTTATTGAGATGTGGAAGACTAGGGGAAGACAAAGTTGGTACTGGGGAATGAGTGAAAACCAGGAGTTTGTTTTTGGACATGTGAGGTGTGAAATGCTTTTTAGATACCTGTGTGACAATGTCAAGTAAGCACTTGGATGTCTGAATGTGGAGATCAGAGGAGTGGTTTTGTCTGGAAACGTATATTTGAGAGGTATCATGTTGATGGTGGTGATGGAACTGGATGAGATCGCAAAGGAGTGAGTGTTGGGAGCATTGTGTAGGGTGTGCAGTATCTCTGGGGATTTTTTCATTGTCTACAGAAAATGAAAGCCCTTTGCACCTTAGGCTGCTCCCCCAGCCCAGCCTTACCTGGCTGTTGAAAAACTTGGACTTTCCTTTGTGAACCCTCTACATAGTTACTACTTTCATCTCCTACTCCCTGAGTCCCCGGCATATTTTTCATTCTAAGCCTTAAATAATACCCACCTGAAGAGGTCCATTTCAAATCCCAGCTTCATTTTTCCATTTACCTCCCCAAATATTCTTTGAAAATCTACAGAGTTAGGTGCTGAAGATATAGCAATAGCAACACTTTCCAGAAAGCCTTTTCTGACATCCTGCCTCATCGTTTCCTCTATTTTCTATAGAAAACAAATCCAAAAGTTTTAATTTTGGCATTATGGTATGGGTTCTATGGAAGGCACTGGGACAAAATTGGGAATAAGAGATGGTCACAGTCTACTGCAGAAGCAGGCAATTAACATGAAATTACAGAAAACATATCTTTGCTATCATAGGAGAAGGTGTTGCAGTAGGCAGAGTAAGGGCTCCCCCAACCCTCACCCTGCAAGATATCCATACCCTAATGGCTGGAACCAGTGAATTGAATTGTAGTTAGTTTGTATGGCCAAAGAGGAATTAAGATTGCAGATGAAATTAAGTTTGCTACCAGTTGATTTAAGATGGGAGTGTTTTCCTGGGCTATGCAGGTAAGCCCAGTATAATCACAAGTGTACTTAAAAGGGGACGAGGTAACAGAAGGGAAGTGTCAGAGAAAGATACTTGACGATGAACCTTATGTTGTTAGCTTTGAAGGTGGAGAAAGGGAGGCACAGACTGAAGCCTGTGGGTGACTTCTAGAAGCTGGAAAAGGCCAGGTCATGGATCCTCCGCTAGAGTCTCCAGGAAGGAGTGTAGCCCTGCTGGCACCTTGATTTTAGCTTCATGAGACCTTGATTGAACTTGCGAACTACAGAACTGTAAGGTGTCTTGTTTTAAGGCCTTAATGTTTGTGGTAATCTGTTATGGTAGCGGTAGAAAACTAACTGAGCAATTGATGGGGACGTAAGTCTTTCACAGGTGTGTGTTCTCTTCCCCAATATAAATTGCTAATTCCCAAAGATTCAGTTTGGTTCAGTTCAGTCGCTCAGTCGTGTCCGACTCTCCGCGACCCCATGAATCACAGCACGCCAGGCCTCCCTATCCATCACCAACTCCCGGAGTTCACTCAAACTCATGTCCACAGAGTCGGTGATGCCATCCAACCATCTCATTCTCCGTCGTCCCCTTCTCCTCCCGCCCCCAACCTTTCCCAGCATCAGAGTCTTTTCCAGTGAGTCAACTCGTCGCATGAGGTGGCCAAAGTATTGGAGTTTCAGCTTTAGCATCAGTCCTTCCGATGAACACCCAGGATTGATCTCCTTTAGAATAGACTGGTTGGATCAAAGCAGTATAAATATCTTTTAAAATTCCCTCTTTTAATCCTTATATTAACCAGGGTTCTTTTGGTTGTAAGTAAGAGAAAACTGCAAAAATCTTCTTAATGTGGAAAACACTCCATGACCCAAAAGTTCTGGGGTAGGTCTAGCTTAAGACGCAGCAGAAGAGATGGTCTAATGATCTGACTTTGCCAGAAACTCACCTCTCTTCCATGCTTTCCTTTCTGCTCCCTTTCTTCTCAGATTGGCTGTTCTTAAGTGCGGGCAGCTCCAGGCTCACCTTCCACAGGCTTAGTAACCCCCAGAGAAAGAAGGAACCTTGTCCCTAGCTCTAGGAGTTGAAGCTCATTAGATTCACTTGTGTCACCTGCCTGACCCTGCTCTAATCATGTGACCAAGGAAGGACTGTGGTCTCCCCACCAGTCCACGGTTGTGTGCTCACCCTGAAGATCAGGGTCAGCCTCTTCTGTCCCCCATGTGTGGAGAAAGCAGGGGAGGGCCCTCCATGACCCCCGCTTTCCCTGTAATGCCAGAACAGGGAATAGGTGCCAGAAGCAGACTATCAGGGAAGTGTACACGGACTTTGAAGTCAAATAGATGCAGTTTCAAATGCCATCCTTGTCATTTCCTAACTGGGTGTTTATCAGCAAAGATTCCAGCCTTTCTGAGCCTCAGTTCCATCATAAGTAGTTATATAGTGGCGTCTGTCTTATTGAGCAGTCCTCAAGCCAGATTATCTGCATAAAATTGGCTAGCACTGTGCTTGGCATGGACAAGTTACTCAGGAAACATAGGGCCCTTTTCCTCTTCTCATTCCGTGAAGGTGAAAGTCCTGCAGCCTGTCAGCTTCTCCTGGACACCCCTACCCTGGCTCACATTCCTCTCCTCTCCAGAAAGTTTTACTTCTCTCCCTGTTGCCACCTTGAATCTACCAGCGCTGCAGGGGAGTTCCTGGCTGTCTCAGAATCCTTCATGCTTCTCTAGCTGAAAGGGAATGCTCTTCAGTTACTTATTGGGAAGCAGTGACCCCCTGCACTCCTGCAAGAGGGATCCCTGGCAGGAGATGGCTGCTAGGACCTTAAATTCTGCAGTGGCAGGAAATTACAGGTGCTCACTTGCACACAGAACTGCTTCCACTTCCCTCACAGCCTAAAGCATCCTGGTGCTGTGGTGAGAGGGGGATGCTGCTTTCATCTCACTTTAGGGTCGAGCTGGAAAAAACAGAGTTTGCTGGATGTTTAGCAAGTCAGTAGGGAAGCTGGGAGTAGACTTGGGTGGTTCTCAAAATTATCAACTTCAGAAAAAATATATATATCTGGCACTGTCCCCAGAGATATCACGTTCACTATCTCATGTCTTACCTAAGCTATCACTACCCACGTCAAGGGCTAGAACAGGATTGGCAGAGCCTTGCACAGAATTCCAACCACTGCTGGTTCATTTCCATGACTCAGGACAGAAAGACTAGGAAGAAGTAAAGAGAGCATCTCCAGATCCTTAAGACCTGTCATGAATTCCTTACTTGCTCAGTTGTTTTAGGTCTGGCCTTATTTTATGGGCTGCTTTAGACACTCTTGACTCCAGACTTCAAACGTTCCTGGTAGGTAAATATTGTTAGACCTTCTGAGCCTTGATGAAAACAGTTTTCCTCAATACCCACATGCAAACAGAAGATAGAACAACTTCTAAAAATTCCATTCTACTAGAAACCAACTGGAAAATCACATTGCAGCCCTGTTTCCAAGCCAATAAAGATGAACAGTTCAGTAGTGGGTAGGATAGGGGAAGAGAGAGGGGAGTTTGGAGGAGAATGAACAGAAGGAAAGTGAAAAGAAAACCCTAAAGCTGTCTTCAAATGTCAGGGGACAAAATGAAATTAAGTTGCCCAGATGCACTGAATGAAAACATTTAGTCATTCCCCCAAATCTTTAAGCATAAATAATAGGCTTCATATTAGCCTAACCAAACTAGGCAAAAATCTCATTAGCAGGTTTACTTTTTAAGAAAAACAACAAAATCTCTGCAAATATGATTAACTTATGCTAAATCTGCTTCCAAAGGAAAATGTCAAGGAATGAAATGAGATTAATTGGAAGGTGAGGGATAAACTAAGAGAGAATAAATGCCATCTTCGAAATCTGAGAGAAGATGATCAAAATGGTTGGTTCTGGTTTCACAGAGACAAATACTCAATTTGCTTACTGCACCAGTCCTCATATTCCACATTTTCCTCCTGAGGCAGCAGGAGGATTTTCAATCTTATTTTGCGTTCTCAGCTTCACAGAAGGAAAGCAATATGGTGTACTGTTGAGGGGGGAAATGACAGCAGACCGAACGTTTAAAGCAAAACTTGAATTGAGGTACTTCCCTGTTAGACTTCCATCAGAAACCGAGTGAGATTCATGTTCACATTAATTTGGGGCAGGGAGGGTCACAGCCTCACTTCTTTCTGAGATAAGCAAAATTTTATAGCAGTCCTTAACATTTCTTGACCCCATGTCCTTTGGGGACGTTCTTTCCTTTGAGCTCTGCAAATACCACACTCTTTCCATGTTTTCTAGACAGTCGTCTTAATCTCCTATGGAAGTAACTCTTCTCTTCTTGATGTTCCCCCAGGGTTTGATCCAGGACTCTCCCCTTTACTGTGCTTTCCCTCCTGGGGTTCTGATCCGCTCCTACAACCTCAGTTACCATGCTTGTGTTCAGGCTGTCTTCCCTTCTGAGCTCCGGAGCTGTACAACAGCTGCCTTATTGGACATCTCCACCTCGGTTGATCGGGGCAGTGTGTCATTCAAACTCTCTAACTTTCCTTCCAAAAGTGCTGTGTTTTTGGCCCTCCTGCCCCAGTGAGTAGTTCAACTATTCTGTAACAGAAAACTGGGCAACATCCTTAACATCTTTTTCTTACCGATTTCCCACATCCACTCAATCCTCAGATCCTGTCTGTTCTACCTTTTAAATATTTCTTAATCCATCCACCTCATCATATCCATCTTGCAACCTCCTTTGTCCAAACTGACATCAGGAGGCAGCAAAGATGTTAAGAGAACTGTCCCTCAGGCCAGGTTTAAATCGCAACTCTATCTTGTATTACTCTTGAGCAAGTTATTTAATTGATTTATCTTTCAGCTTTCTCATCTATAAATTGATATAACACAAGTTGTTGCAAAAATTACCGACAATACATGTAGAAGACTAAGAAGTGTGCCCAGCATATAGCTCAAGACAGTGTTCATTGTGGTTATGACAATTATTACTGCTATGTTTTTTATACTGTAATTATTATTGCACCTCTTGATAACTGAATCTCTCACCTAACAACATCTCCTTATATTAACTGATACTATTCTCCAGTCATGCAATTCTGCATATAACAATAAGACTTATGGTTTCTAAAGGCAAATTCTGTTGTGATACCACCTTGATCATTCAGTTTTCCTCAGGATAAAAACCAAATCCCTGAACATAACTTAAGAGCTTTTTCGTTACCTGGATATCCCTGCAACTCTTTTGCATCAAGTCCATTCGGACATCTCTGATCTTTTTCACATGACAAACATGCTCCCCCCTCTTCACGTGAATAACTTCTGCTCTCCCATAAATTCTCCATTGGTTGCCCCTTGCTTGTATTGGAGAAATAAAATGGGAAGCAAAATCTGCCAACCCAGAAAACCTTCCCACAAAGGCAGTAAAGAAAACAGTTTTATTATTGAGTAAGTGTGAAACCAGAATGTGATGTGTATCACAGGCAATCCACTAGAAGATGGTGAAGACAGAAAGAAATCTCTCACCCTTTTTATAACCAAGTAGATGCAGCCCATCACATACACATTTTCAAGACAGATAATAACTAATCTACAAGTAGGAGGACTTGACAACATCATTTCTTACACATAGTTCATTACTAGTTTACCTAGTAATTGGGGTGACAGTCTGAGTTAACTAATTGGCTTTATCCAGAAGAAAACCAAACCTCTCATACTTTTATGACAGGAGCAAGTTTTACAGCTTGGAGCAACATGCCCACCCAAGGTAGGCTCTGATTCTCCCTTAGAAACTGGGAGGCAGACATGCTATCTCTCTTGATGCTTATGTTTTAAAAAGATAACTCCCAAGTCTTTGAGAAATACATTCTCCAAAGCTGACAAAACATCGATCTAGTTTTCAAAGGGGTTTATATATATTTCAAAGAGAGGAGAAAATACTTAACAACTACAAGTTTTCTATAGTAAATGCTCTGAGTTAAAAAAAAAAGGGAAATCTCTTCCCTTCTTTTCAGTAGGGAGAATGGAGCCTCTTAATTTGTATCTATTCTTACATCTGCATTGGAACAGACTATGAGCCGCTGTGTCTGCCCACAGCACCCTTTCTTCCCTTGTATTACACCTGAAACACCGTTCAGGGCTTCATTTATGTACTCTTCAGTGAGTGCCTGCCCCGTGCTGGGCACTGGCTATACTGTGGTCTTATCTGAATGAAGCTTACAGTTAGTGAGGGAGCTAGACAAAGAAACAACTATATAATGTATTTATTAAGTTTTCCTTTCATGCAAAATTTTTACTACATCACCTAAATAGCCTTTATTTTATTAAAAACTTTTCATACAGTTTTTAAAGCTTACTTTCCATTTATAGTCATTACAGAACATTTGTTCTATTCCCAGTACTGTACATACATCCTTGAGCCTGCCTCATGGCCAATAATTTGTGCTTCCCATTCTCCTACCCTTAAGCTGCCCCTCTCTCCCATCTCCCCATTGAAAACCGCTAGTTTGTTCTCTGTATCTGTGAGTCTGCTTCTTTTTTGCTGTTGTTATTTTCCCTAGTTTATTGTGTTTTTTAGATTCCACATGTGGAATTTAAAATGAGTGATAGAATTTAAGATGTGATAAGTATAAAATGAATGCATTGCTTTTGAATAGAAACATTTTGTTTAATGACATAATAAATATATTTCCAGAGCACTGTAATTTAAGGATGAGAGATTTCTTGGACAAATAAGGAAAAATTAGGATTGGAATTTGTCTCTAAACCCCAAGAGAGTGACTGCCTCTCATGGAGGCAGGATGGGTTGAGAGTCAGGAAAGCGCTTCATATTGCTATTGTCTGCCCCACTCTCCAGAGGATAAGAGGATGGTGTAAACGAACTTCTTATGAAGCTGAAATATTATCAAGGCTGATGCAAGTTCAGACAGTCAAGTTGTATGCTCTAAAACTAGTGTTCTATTTCCCAGGACACTAATTAGGACACATATTCAATTTTCTAGATGTTGGCTAATTGGTAACCTCAACCAGGACTATATATTTCATCTCAGAACTTGTGAGAAAGGGTTGGAAATCAGACTCATATAAGAGAAAAAAAAGGCAACCCAAATCAAATTCCAGTGGGCCTGTTTCCAGGAGTCCTACCCATGTTGGCAACATCTGAGCCTGATTATCACTCCTATTCTGTATCCCAGCCAGAGATATGTCCCACTGCTCTCCAAGATAAGTTCCACCACTCCATTCTATGCCCTAACCTAATATATATTTTTAACATGTTAACTCTGATCCCATCAAGGAAACTCCCTCCTTGGATGACAGAAGGGCCGCATGAACAACTTTGAAGCTGATCTAGGTCGTCTGAATGAACATCTTTAAAGATAAGCACCAGGGGTATATTGCTCTAAAACTGTTGTTACTGTTTAGTTACTAAGTTATTTACGACTCTTTTGTGATCCCCATGGGTCACATGGGGATCACAAAAGAGTAGCCTGCCAAGCTCCTTTTTCCATGGGATTTCCCAGGCAAGAATACTAGAGTGGATTGACATTTCCTTCTCCAAAGGATCTTCCTTATTCAGGGATCAAATCCATGTCTCCTGCATTGGCAGCCAGATTCTTCACCACTGGAGCCATCAGGGAAGCCACTGAAACTATAATAGTGACCTCTAATTCCCATGTGATGGGCTTGAGAGGGAAGAGTTCAAAGAGAAGCAGTGATTTAGACAGCATCAGAGTTACCTAAGGAGAAGGAGATTCCTCAAAATATTAAAAGTATAGTTGCCATAGAGAAGGCAATGGCAAGCCACTCCAGGCCTCTTGCCTGGAAAATCCCATGGAGGGAGGAGCCTGGTGGGCTGCAGTCCATGGGGTCACGAAGAGTCGGACTCGACTGAGTGACTTCACTTTCACTTTTCACTTTCATGCATTGGAGAAGGAAACGGCAACCCACTCCAGTGTTCTTGCCTGGAGAATCCCAGGGATGGGGGAGCCTGGTGGGCTGCCATCTATGGGGTCACACAGAGTCGGACACGACTGAAGCGACTTAGCAGCAGCAGCAGCAGCAGAGTTACCTATAGAGACTGGAGTTTCTCATTCATTAGGCCTGGGTTGGAGGCTGAGAATGTGCATTTCTACCAATTTCTCAAGTGTGGCTGATCCTGCTGGTCTAGGGGTCAAACTGAAAATTACTGCTTGATGTTAATAGTTGTTAATCTTGACTGTACATTAGAATCATCTGGAAGACTTTAAAAAAATACAAATGCTGGAGTACTGTATTAGACCAGTGAAGTCAGAATCCCTTCAAATAAGGCCCGCCATCTGTATCTTGTAAAGCGCCACAGAGAAACCAGGGTTGCGAATGAGTCTCTATCTTACATGAGGCCCTGGGAGAGAAAGCAGAGGAGTGAGGAGAAGGTAGGCCGGGTGGAGAGTGAGCATGAGTGAACGCACTCTCTAAATGTATAGGGAGGAATAGAGGTGAGTCAGAGAACAGCAGATCATGACTATATGCTGTGAGCCTCTACCTGCGACAAGTCCCAAAACACCTGTGAGAAGTTTCTCCTCAGGGGCAGGCAATAGACAGACATGAGAATACAATATGATAAATCCCATGCTATGAGAGCAGGAACCCCAAGGTGGGTCACTAAGATCAGTCTAGGAAAGTAAAATGAGTTGACACTAACCCAGTAGAGAAACAAGGGCAGTTTAGAGAGAGAACAGTGCAAGCCAAGGTATAGAGGGTGGAGAGCTGGAGCATAAAGTGAGAGGCCAGTGGAGCTCAAATCTTGAAGCACTCACATCTTACAAGTAATGAGGCACACATTGATGGACTTTAAATAGTACAGTGTAGAATAATGGGGTAAGATTTACGTTAGAGATAGGTCACTTTGTCAGTGATGAAGAAGTTAGATTTGAGAGCTAACCTGTAGGCAGGGTCACATTTAGGGTCCTGTTGAAGTAGTTACAGGGGACCTATATTTATATTTTAAAATTTATTGAAGTATAGTTGGTTTGCAATGTTGTGTTAATTTCTGCTGTACAGTGAGGTGACTCAGTAATACATACATATATATACACACTTTTCTTCAATTTTTTTTCCATTGTGGTTTACCGCAGGATATTAAATATAGTTCCCTGTGCTGCACAGTAGGACTTTGTTGTTTATCCATTCTGTATAAGAGATTGCATTTGCTAATCCCAAATTCCCAGTCCTTCCCTCCCCATCCCCTCTTCCTTGGCAACAACAAATCCATTCTCTATATCTATGAGTCTGTTTCTGTTTTGTAGATATGCTCATTTGTGTTTTATTTTAGATTCCACATATAAGTGATATCATATGGTATTTGTCTTTATCTGACTCACTTCACTTAGTATGATAATCTCTAGGTCCATCTGTATGATAATCTCTAGGTCCATCTATATTGCTGCAAATGGCACTATTTCATCCTTTTTATGACTGAGTAATATTCCACACAACAAACTGTGGAAAATAAGAGACGGGAATACCAAATCACCTGCCTCCTGAGAAGCCTGTATGCAGATCAAGAAGCAACAGTTAGAACCAGACATGGAACAATAGACTGGTTCCAAACTGAGAAATGGGTATGTCAAGGCTCCTTTGTCATCCTGCTTATTTAACTTATATGCAGAGTACATCATGTGAAAAGCCGTGCTGGATGAAGCACAAGCTGGAATCAAGACTGCTGGGAGAAATATCAGTAACCTCAGATATGCAGATGACACCACCCTTATGGCAGGGAGCAAAGAGGAGCTAAAGTGTCTCTTGATGAAAGTGAAAGAGGAGAGTGAAAAAGCTGGCTTAAAACTCAACATTCAAAATGAAGATCATGGCATCCAGTCCCATCACTTCATGGCAAATAGATGGGGAAACATTGGAAACAGTGACAGATTTTACTTTCTTGGGCCCCAAAATCACTGCAGATGGTGACTGTAGCCATGAAATTTAAAGACACTTGCTCCTTGGAAGAAAAACTATGACAAACCTAGACAGCATATTAAAAAGTGAGACATTACTTTGCCGACAAAAGTACATATAGTCAAAGCTATGGTTTTTCTAGTAGTCATGTATGGATGAGAGAGTTGGACTATAAAGAAAGCTGAGTGCCGAAGAACTGATGCTTTTGAACTGTGGTGCTGGAGAAGACTCTTGAGAGTCCCTTGGACTGCAAGGAGATCAAACCAGTCCATCCTAAAGGAGATCAGTCCTGAATATTCAATGGAAGGACTGATGCTGAAGCTGAAACTCCAATATTTGGCCACCTGATATGAAGAACTGACTCATTGGAAATGACTCTGATGCTGGGAAAGATTGAAGGCGGGAGAAGAAGGGGACAACAGAGGATGAGGTGGTTGGATGGCATGACTCAATGGACATGAGCTTGAGCAAGCTCTGGGAGTTGGTGATGGATGGGAAAGACTGGCATGCTGCAGTCCATGGGGTTGCAAAGAGTTGGACATGACTGAGTGGCTGAACTGAACTGAATATTCCATTATATATATATATATATATATGTATATATACACATATACGACATCTTCTTTATGCATCTGTTGATGAACAATTAGGTTGTTCCCATGTCATGGATATTTAGTGCCACTATGAACACAGGGGTGCATATATCTTTTTGAATTACAATTTTTCCTGGATGTATGCCCAGAAGTGGGATTGTTGGATCATATGGCAACTATACTTTTAGTATTTTGAGGAATCTCCATACTGTTTTCCATAGTGGCTGCACTAATTTATATTCTTTCCAACAGTGTAGGAGGATTCCCTTTTCTCCACACCCTCTCCAATATTTGTTATTTGTTGCCTTTTTAATGATGGCCATTCTGACCAGTGTGAGGTGATACCTCATTGCAGTTTTGATTTGCATTTCTCTAATAATTAGAGATAATTAGAATATTTTCATGTGTCTTTTGGCCATCTATATGTTTTCTTTAGAGAAATATCTATTTAGGCCCATTTTTCATTGGGTTATTTTGTTGTTATTGAGTTGTACAAGTTGTTTGTCTATTTTGGAAATTAAGTCCTTTTCGGTCTCATCATTTGCAAATATTTTCTCCCATTCTGTGAGTTGTCTTTTCATTTTGTTTATGGTTTCCTTTGCTGGGCAAATGCTTATAAGTTTGACATGGAATTTTTTATTTTATGTCTATTGCCTTGGAAAACTGACCGAAGAAACCATTGGTGTGATTTCTGTCAGAGAATGTTTTGCTGATGTTCTCGTCTAGGAGTTTTATGGTACCATATCTTATACTTACGTCTTTAAGCCATTTTGAGTTTATTTTTGTGTATGGTACAAGCATGTGTTCTAACTTCATTGACTTGCATGTGGCTGTCCAACTCCCCAGCACCACTTGCTAAAGAGACTGTCAGGGGAGATATATTAAGGGTGTCTTAGAGCAGAAACACAGAGATGGGGAAAGAGCAATGAATTGGAGAGATGTTTGGACGTGAATAACCAAGACTTGGTGGTTGATTTGAGATGGTGTGTGAAAGGTGGTGTAGACCAGCATGGTGCTGAGCTTCCTGCACTGGGCAAGTACAAGAACACTGGAGGAGAAGCATATGTGGAGATGACAATTGCCACTTGGATAACACTGACTATTGAGACTTCTGTACGTTGTCCAAATGGAAACGTCTAGTGCGTGTGGAGCCAAAGAAAATTATTCACAATTCTCATTCAGAGAGAGAGAGGGGGCAGAATCACAAGAGTAGCTGAAAAAAGACCAGCAGGGCAGTACAATCTTGGAAACTTGAGATGGTGCCAAAATTTCAGGGGAAGGCAGAGCAAGAGGGGTCAATGAAAGAGCATCAGTGTGTAGTGGAACAAAAGTATTTATGTGTGAGTCATCAACCCTGTATGTTGCTTTTCCTCCACTTCTCACCCATGCCTGAAGAAGAAATGTGCATTTAGCCCTTGATTTCTTGCTTCTTCCCTCTTCCAAATTAGTAAGGAAAGCAGAGGCAGAAAGGGCAAATAAATCTACTTAATAAAGAGATGGATGGAAGAAGAATGTGGGAGTATAAAGAAGAGTCTTTTCTCTGTAGCTCAGAAAGAGAATTTTGGAGGTTGTGGTTTGAGAGGTTCCAGACCAGCTGTGAGGTTTAGAGAAAGTGGTAAATGTTACAGGAATCTTTGATAAATATGGCTGAATTATATTCCATTTAATATTCTTAGAGGAATCTAAGGCTAAATGACTTTCAGCTGTTGTTCTGAACATCTGTGGGAAAGTCTCTGAGTAGAGACTGAGCTACATGACACAACAGATTTCCTAGAGTTCTAGGGAATCACTAGGGATATGGGTAGCACCCAAAGGGAAGTAATGCCACAGAAACCAACAAGATGATGGAGTAGTCCGCGGTTCTGAGCGCTACCGAGGGATCAGGTAATCAGGTCAGCTTCTGCTAGTGCAGTTGTGGAAGAAGCTGGGACCCATGGACAGTGAATGAATGACAGGTAAGGAAGCAGGACAGCTGGTTTGCTCTAGTGGAATGAAAAGCTTTACTGATAAAGGAAAGAATTAGGAATAGCTGATGGAATTCCAGTTGAGCTATTTCAAGTCTTGAAAGATGATGCTGTGAAAGTGCTGCACTCAATATGCCAGCAGATTTGGAAAACTCAGCGCTGGCCACAGGACTGGAAGACATCAGTCTTCATTCCAATCCCAAAGAAAGGCAATGCCAAAGAATGCTCAAACTACTGCACAATTGCACTCATCTCACACGCTAGTAAAGTCATGCTCAAAATTCTCCAAGCCAGGCTTCAGCAATATGTGATCCGTGAACTCCCAGATGTTCAAGCAGGTTTTAGAAAAGGCAGAGGCACCAGAGATCAAATTGCCAACATCCGCTGGATCATGGAGAAAGCAAGAGAGTTCCAGAAAAACATCTATTTCTGCTTCATTGACTATGCCAAAGCCTTTGACTGTGTGGATCACAAGAAACTGTGGAACATTCTGAAAGAGATGGGAATCCCAGACCACCTGACCTGCCTCTTGAGAAACCCGTATGCAGGTCAGGAAGCAACTGTTAGAACTGCACATGGAACAACAGACTGGTTCCAAATAGGAAAAGGTGTACGTCAAGGCTGTATATTGTCACCTTGCTTATTTAACTTATATGCAGAGTACATCATGAGGAACGCTGGGCTGGAAGAAGCACAAGCTGGAATCAAGATTGCTGGGAGAAATATCAATAACCTCAGATATGCAGATGACACTACCCTTATGGCAGAAAGTGAAGAGGAACTCAAAAGCCTCTTGATGAAAGTGAAAGAGGAGAGTGAGCTTGAAGCTCAACATTCAGAAAACAAAGATCATGGCATCTGGTCCCATCACTTCATGGGAAATAGATGGAAAAACAGTGGAAACAGTGTCAGACTTTACTTTTTTGGGCTCCAAAATCACTGCAGATGCTGATTGCAGCCATGAAATTAAAAGACGCTTACTCCTTGGAAGGAAAGTTATGACCAACCTTGATAGTATATTAAAAAGCAGAGACATTACTTTGCCAACCAAGGTCCGTCTAGTCAAGGCAATGGTTTTTCCCGTGGTCATGTATGGATGTGAGAGTTGGACTGTGAAGAAAGCTGATCGCCGAAGAATTGATGCTTTTGAACTGTGGTGTTGGAGAAGACTCTTGAGAGTCCCTTATACTGCAAGGAGATCCAACCAGTCCATTCTAAAGGAGATCAATCCTGGATGTTCATTGGAGGGACTGATGCTAAAGCTGAAACTGCAATACTTTGGCCACCTCATGTGACGAGTTGACTCACTGGAAAAGACTCTGATGCTGGGAAAGGTTGGGGGCTGGAGGAGAAGGGGACGACGGAGAATGAGATGGCTGGATGGCATCACTGACTCTGTGGACATGAGTTTGAGTGTACTCCGGGAGTTGGTGATGGACAGGGAGGCCTGGCGTGCTGTAATTCATGGGGTCGCGGAGAGTCGGACACGACTGAGCGACTGAACTGAACTGAACTGAACTGAATGGGAGATAAGACTGTTTGGAGTGAGACATCAGTTTATGCGTGTATTGAATACAAAGTGATTGACCTGAGCAGGTGTTTCAGTTCAAACACTTTAATTTTCTCTTGCTCTTTAGCCAAAGACCTGCTCCTCTTCCCTGATGACTTGATCCCTGAGCCACTTATGTCATTGTTGTTGGTCTACTGTAGATTACCCTCATGGAATAATGCGAAAGAAAGAGTAGCAACTAAGAAGGGATTTGGTTCTTATCCAGGAATATTTGGGACAGAAGTTTCCATGCTTTCCTGTGTGAATTCTGTAGCTGTTTTGTTGTTTTCTTCTTTTAGTTTAGAGGTTCCCTCAGAAAAAAAAGTTATTACAGAAAATGTTAAAAATGAAATCATCTGACTGCCATTCTCTCTTTTAATTAAAAAAGTTAATAATATATATATTTCAATAGTAAAAATTGTGTCTCTACACAGGTTAGGGGCTTCCCAGGTGGTGCAGTGGTAAAGAATCTACCTGCCAATGCTGTATCTAGTTGCTCAGTCCTGTCCGACTCTTTGTGACTCCATGGACTGCAGCCCACCAGGCTCCTCCATCCATGTGGATTCTCTAGGCAAGAATACTGGAGTGGGTTGCCCTTTCCTACTCCAGGGGATCTTCCCAACCCAGGAATTGAACCCAGGTGCAGGAAACATAAGACCCGCAGGTTTGATTCCTGGGTCAGGAAGATCCCCTGGAGTAGGAAATGGCAACGCATTCCAGTATTCTTGCCTGGGAAATCCCATGGACAGAGGAGCCTGGTGGGCTACAGTCCATGGGGTTGCAAAGAGTCAGATGTAACTGAGTGACTGAACACACACGCATTAGCTTTTGTTCACATGGGAAGCGAAATGTCTGCAGCATACTCTGAGAGAGGCAATAGCTTCTTTAAAGAAGAAGATTTACTTAGGATGAGAAAAGTTAAATTTATGACCATCCTAACATTCTTACTTGCAAGTTCAAAGCTCTTCTTTGGTGACTTCTAGTCAAGATTACCTTGTCTTGAAAGCAGGCTTGTCGATATTGTGCTAAGAAGATGGCAAAAAGATTGTTTCAACTATTGTAATAGAGTCCATGTTCTGCTATTAGATCTCCATTCCTTAGGGTTTGGGATTGCCCTGTCTCAAAGTATCAGACCAGTGTAACGCAAAATGTGATCTGTAGACAAGCAGCAGAGGCAACACCAGGAGTGTGCTAGAAATGCTAATTTTCTCATCTCACTACAGATCCACTGAATCAGAACTGCTGGAGGTGGGGTGGTGTAAGGCCCAAGAATATATTTTAACACGCCTTCCATGTGATTCTTGCATCTACAGAAGTGTGGGAAGAACTGCACAGGCTCATAGGCAGGAACCCTGTGTTAAAGTATGTTAAGTGTCTTCCTTTGCCCCTTGAAATGCATCCCCCTGCATTCTCACACTGCTGGGTCCTGAGAAGTAGATTTGTATTGATGATATCAGCAGTATCCTAGAAGGATTGACTGATAGCACCAAAAGGAGATGGGTGTGAGAAGAGTGTGGTCTGAGATGCTTATTTCTTCCCAAGGCCCTTCCTGCAAGGTCATCAAGGGCTGATGGCTTCTTATCAGGTGGCTGTCTCCATACAGTGCTCTGTGCCTCAGTTTCCCCTCCTCTCAACTTTTCTTTGTAGTGCTGCTGATGAATTCCCCACCACTGCTAGTATTTCAAGGAAATTACACTATCCCTGGACCTTTCCCTGGGTTTAACTCCACCTAACAGATAATTTGTAAAAAGTCACTTTTGTAATACTTCCTTTAAATCACCCAACCTAAATATGCCTTCCTTTTCCTTTCAGAACTCAGACAAACCCATATATTGCCAATACCTAGCATGATGATTAAATATTTGTTGTAGGAACAGATGAAGGAAAATATAGACGGTCCTGTCTTATGATGGATCAACTTATGATTTTCTGAGTTAACAATAGTACAAAAGCAGTATACATTCAGTAGAAACTGTACTTTGAATTTTGATCTTTTCAATGGTCTAGCAACAAGTGGGACAATACGTTCTCATGATGCTGGGCAGTGGCAGCTCCCAGTCAGTCATAAGACTGTGAAGGCAAAGAAATGATACACTTATTATCTGTATCCATATTCTGATTTTCACTTTCAATACAGTATTCAATCAATTAAATGAGATATTCAACACTTTATTGTAAGATAGGATTTGCATTAGATGGTTTTGCCCAACTGTAGGCTGGTATAAGTGTTCTGAGCACACTTAAGGTAGGCTAGGCTGCTAAGCTATGATGTTCAGGTTAGGTGCATTAAATGCATCTTTGTTGTGTTGTTTTGTTTTTCTCCTGGCCACACTACATGGCTTGCCGGATCTTAGTTCCTTGACCAAGGATCAAACCTGTGACCTCAGCAGTGAAAGAATGGAGTCCTAACCATTGGACTTCTAGGGAATTACCTTAAAAGCACTTTTGGCTTACAGTATTTTCAAATTATGATGGGTTTATTGGAATGTGGCCTCATCATAAATTGAATAAGCTCTGTATATATGGAAAGGCATAACCCTCTCCAAGAGCAAGTCATTAGTAGCTTAGAGACTGTATACTTCTAAAAAAAAATGCCAATAGGCAAATTTGAAAATGTACTCTGGAAACATGGGATGTGGATTTGGATACACATGAGATCCAGAATGCTGGCTTTGGGAGGCACTGGCCCAAATACTACCCTCATGCATTAAATGGGAGGTGATTGATCCCGGGGACCATCAAAATTCACTACCCTCAAAATTTTCAAAAGTGAAATAGGTGAACACAGTCACAAGGAATGGGAGAACTTGATAGGCAATTCAAAAATAATGACTAAACCTTCAGGAGTCAGCAAGTACGGCCGGTGGGAGGAGAGTATGTGAGAGAAGTATATTAAATCCTGGCTCTTTGGGGTGGTCTAAGGGTAGTCAGCTGGGTCAGGCTGAGGATGGCAATGTTAAAGACAGATTTCTAGTTCTTGGCATGGTGCCATGTCTGTATTATTACTCAGCAGACATAGTGAAGCATGGCTTTTTTCTTTTCTCAAAGAAGAGATCTACCAATATCAATGCCCCCATCTTAATAGAATCTGCTCATCCTTCTTGTTAACTGATCTATGACACATTCCTTAGCCTTTGCCAGCAATGAGAAGTACAGTCAATATGAATCAAAAGGACTTGGAAGACTTGGCATTAGGGGACCTGGTATACCACCCCACCCTGTATTCCATCACCTTATTTTATTTCCCCCAGTTGGAGCTTTCAGGGCCATCTGTAAGCACTGATCACTATGTAAACAAACACAAATAGATGGACAATTGACATTATTTAGTATCCTGGCTCTGTATTTTATGTATTTTAAAAATTCTTTTCGAAGAGTAACTGAATTTACCCACCAGCTTATCAAAACAGATAATCCTTGGAAGTTTTTTTTTTTTGTAAAAAGAAAGTTTCCATCTGCAGCATAATGCTGTATATCCAGACCTGCTTCTTTTATCACTTCTTTCACCCAAAGTTCCCTCAACACATCTTGAATCAACTCTTCAAATTTCTATTCTGGCTCACCACATGTCAAATCTTGCTAAGCAAATGAAGAAACAACACTCAACATATCTCTTCCTGTCAACGGCAACATCTGCGTTCGAGTCATTAAAGACGAGATCCTAAATTTTATCCCACTCTTTAGTCTCATATCACACTCAGGAAGGAATGTATACAAGCACTTTCCCTTATTATTATGGATTGAGGTATGCAGGGCTTGGAATCAGTGCTCTTTGGCTTAACATCTTGTGCCTTGATTACTAATTAAAGTAACATCTCCAACTAATTCAACCACATGATGCATGTCCTGCCTGACAGGATGCAAATTTAACTACTCTGCCAGACACAGGATACCTTCTCCTGCAGACGGTGAAACTGTAGTCACCAGCATGAAATGTCATCCGCTTAAGTCATTTTAACTCCAGAATAGTAGTTTCTGTATCATTACCTAAGTTTTGTACTTCAATTCCTGCAAAGATTGTTTCTACTTGATGACACTGAATGCCAGTAGATACTAAGTTCTCGTAGAGGGAAAATTACTAAAGCCAAAATAGTCATCGTGCCCAAAAAATAACACCTAGTCCAGGAAGACATGAAAATATGTAGGTAGTTGGTATTAATGTGGCTCAGCTAGTAAATAATCTGCCTGCAGTGTGGGAGACCTGGGTTCGATCCCTGGTTTGGGAAGATCCCCTGGTGAAGGGAAAGGCTACCTGCTCCAGTATTCTGGTCTAGAGAATGCCATGGACTACACAGTCCATGGGGTAACAAAGAATTGGACACAACTGAGTGACTTTCACTTTCAAGACCAATCTGAATAAATGGTGAATGAGGAAACTACCCTCTCCACCTAAAAAGCTTATACAACAGTTGTTTTATTCACATTTGAAACTAAGCTATTGGGTTTTAAAAATTCAGTAAGGAAAGAAATATGGACAGTCATTGATTGTACGTGCATGTTTTATTTCCTCCTGCCCACTTAACACCAAGTGTCCAGCGTATCAAATTATTCATCAAACATCAACAATCTCCTAATGGAAGTCCAACAGTCACTTCAGACTTAGCAAGTTAAAAACTGATCTGATGACTTTTTCCCTTATATTATTCTCCTTCTTTTGACTTTGTTATCTCAGTGAATGGCAACCTACTTACCCAGATGTCCGAAGCTAAACTCTGGGAGACATTTCCATCTACAACCAATCACCAAGCCCTGTTTTTTCCTCCTTATGTGATATTCCTCAAACCCTTCCTTTTTAATTTTCAACCTCCATTGTCTTCATTTTGTTCTTCAAAATGTCTCACCTGAATAGATGATATGTCCTTTGAACTAGTCTGACTCCAGCCTATTGCCCTTCAATTAATTATCCAATTGTAGGTCAATCTGACTTTCTAAAAAATACAAAAATGATCCTTGGGCTTAAACATCTTCAGTACCTCCTATGTCTAAATATATTTTTTAGAAACCCAACCCCTTTATTATGGCACACAAACTGCTTTATAATCTGGCCCCAGTCTTATGTCTTCACCTAATTTCTTGCCATTTTCAACACTCACTTGATACTCAAACTGTACCCAGCTACTTACAGTTTCCTGAACAAGGACTAACCTCTCTAAGCTTCATGTCCTGGCTTGGATCTCAGGTGGGCCATCTGTGACCCCCCAGAGCACACTAGGCAATATCTGGAGACATCCAGATTGTTGGGGCTCAGGGGGGTGCAACTGACAGGTAAATAGCACAGTCTCTGCAACAAAGAATAACTCAGCCCCAAATGTCAAAGGTTCCAGGATTAAGAGACCCGACCCTGCTTCCATTCCTTCCCTTGTATGGCAGAAATTGATCCTTATTCACAGTATCCATTCTCCATTTTCATTTTCTCTTAATCATCAAACCTCCCAAGTTTAGCTGGGCTGCATTCCCCAGCTTCCCTTGCAAGTGTAGGCCTGTGTGCAGTTAAGGGTTATCACAGTAGGCCTGAGAGTTCTATCCTTAGAAAGCTCTGCTTGCAAGACTGATCCTTGGTTGGCATCTGGAAACTCGAATTTTAGGAGGATTCCCACCAGTCCCTGATAGGAGTGGATCCCTACGCTTAAATAGTATGGAAATATATAGATTATGTTGACTCTTGCTTTTCTTCTTGGAGTCTGGAATTTTGGCACATTCTCCAGTAGAAAGTGACATGGCCAGTTCCAATACAAACCCCTGGGACCAAGTCTCTACTGAGTTCTCCTGGCACAGAGCATTTCATACATGTTACCACAGTTTGTTTATGGAGGAATTAAGTATATCTTAAGTGACTTGGCTTCCCTGGTGGCTCAGACAGTAAAGCGTCTGCTTGCAATGCGGGAGACCCCGGTTCGATCGCTGGGTCGGGAAGATCCCCTGGAGAAGGAAATGGCAACCCACTCCAGTGCTCTTGCCTGGAAAATCCCACGGACAGAAGAGCCTGGTAGGTTATGGTCCATGGGGTCGCAAAGAGTCGGACACAACTGAGCGACTTCACTTTCACTTTAAGTGACTTGATTGGGGAGTACTTTTGGAGGCTTGCAACTGGTTACCTCTGTACTTCACCCAATGGACCTTTTCCTTTTGTTGTTTTCTCTTTTTCTTTTCTTACAGTAAATCTTGGCCATGAATTTAACATGGCCATGCTGAGTTCTGTGAGTATTTCAGTATCAAACTGGAAGAAGTCTGGGAACTCCTTACTAAACATGTGACTAAATTCTGGCCAGGGATAAGTTCACGTAAGTCAACTTCTGGGTTACGTCCTTTGAAAAGTTGATTCGCTCCTCTTTCTCTTTTCCTTTGTCCCGTTCACTGGATGGTAGGTGTGTTATTTGCCAGCCAGCTCCACTCAGGTGGATGACAACCGTAACCTGGCGCAGAGGCTGGCAGATGTCTTCTCTAACCAGGATTCTAATCTCTGTTGAAACGATTCATGTCAGCCACTGCAGCACTGAGGCCTCCGTAGACATGTGCTCAGGTATATACGGCTGTGTTCCTGTAAACCTTTGCCTACAAACAGCAGAAGTGGGCCAGATGGTCTGCATGTCGTGGTCTGCCAGTCTCTACCCCAGAGGACAGAGAAAGAAGGGGATGAAAGACGTTTCTCCTCGGGTTTAACTCCTATGATGTGATCACCCTCACCTGCTGTCCATTCAAATGTCCTCTTGTGTTTCCATCTAGTCCCATATGTATCAAAATATCTATCAAAACAAGTCCACGTCTGAATTATCTCTCCACTCCATTAGTCTTTAAGCTCCTGAGGGCAAGGGCCATTTATCCCCATAGCTCAGCGCCCGTCACAGTGCTCCCCGTGTGTCAGGACTCAAGATACATCTGTTGATGCGGTTAATTAAGTGCACGTTTTTCTTACGTTCTTTGCTATTCACTCCCTGGCAGTGCTGCTGGCAAATGAATGAAGGTAGTATTACTCATCCAGTCAAAACTCTACTCTATAGCATTCTTGCAAAGGCTTCCAGTCTCTAGGCTACATCTCAGAAGGATGCTCAGCAGCACACATGTCTCACTTCGGAGGTGTACTTGTTCTACACCTTACAAAGCATTTAATGCAATAGAACAGAGTATACACTGAAAGAAAGTTTATATCTCACAGCCAGAATCAGGTTCAGCATTTTAAAATTTTACCCAATGCCCTTTATATTCATTGATCACAGGACAATGCTTCCTCTTCTGTGAAAACAAAGGTACCAGAAATGTCCCAATAACTCAGGTGCTCACTTTTTAGGAGTGTTTTCTAAGGCAGCCAAAGGACAAATGATACCAGTGGGACTTGCCTTGCTTGTGAGAGACAAAACTGATCACTTGTTGGCCAGAATTTCTGGTTCTTCTACATACTCCAAATCCTGCTCCACTCTCTACAATGGAGTTCCAAATACCTTCCTATAAACCCTCCTCTAGTTTTGAAAACAGCCTCATTGAGTATGTTGAAGCTATAGCATCCTTATAATTCCTCTTATATTGGTCCTCTGACATCCAAACTTATGTGAGATAAAGTTTTGATTGTAACTGGGAGCCATCAGATACAGTTCAGAAGATGTTTTAAGGGTAGGCTGTCCAAGTGCAAAGCTTTGGGTGTACTCTCTGCAGGCTGTCAACTCCCTGTGACTTGCTGGACCAGCCCTTGCAGTTCTGATCTAGCACATCACTACCCATATGAGGCTTCTCTGGTTCCAAATGTTCACGTAGCTCCCGTCATGGCTTTCTTTCCTTGTACCTGTCTTCACCAGTGAGGTGGCATCAAGTCCTCAGCAGGGACTCCACTGCAGAGTCAACAGACCAGCCTCTTTCTGGCCTCAGTGTCTCCTAAGGCTGCTGGGACATATACCTCCTTTGGGGGGTCACTTATTGGCTACTTACTGTCTGTGATAGAACAGTTAATCCAAAGACATCAAGACTTTCTGAAATCTAAGATGAATATGAGTTACATATTCAGAAATATTTCAGAACTATTTATAAATATTTACACATTTGAGCTTATCTTGACCATTCATAAGACAAGAGAAGCAAATGTTATATGAAAGTGGTAGGTCAAGGACTGGGAAAAGCCTGGGACAGAAATGGATCTGATCCAAAATAGACAATGTCCAGCACAATAACACAAAATTATGTGTTGAAAGAAAATGGTGTGAAATTGAAAGAGCATATGGTGTTTTGGCCAAAGTTTATAAGAACTCGGAATGTCATCCTTAAACCCAAAGGGAGAGGTAAGTACATGCCTAGAGATTATCTGAATCTGTATCAAACAGAAATCAAATTCTTTATCTTGCATCATATAAAAAGGTAATACATGATGATGAAACAACATGATAAATCAACCCAATCTGGTCTGTTGTCCTAGGCTTTACTTAATTCACTGTTTCTACCTATCTGAATAAAATCAGATAATTTTTCTTGTGTGAAAGCCTCAGTAGCCATCCACCATTCAATTTCTACTAATTCTAGAGAGCCTACAACAAATCTGTTTCTACTCAGAAACATCCACTGTTCTCCCTTTAGCCTCTATTTTCACAGAACTTGTCTACCACTCACAAGAAGACCTTTGTGACACAGAGCCTATGTTACTCAGTGTTCCTTGATATGAATTATTTATTATCTCACCATGGTGATATGGTTCTTGAGATCAGAAGCATTCACCAAAGCAGTTAGCTTAGCACAGCTATGTTGCAGCTTCTCAAGGAACCCTTGCTTGATGGGTGGGTTCTTAGGGATTGCAGAAGTGAAGACAAACCAGAATAACAAAGAAAATGACACAATGGACATGAAAGACGTGAAAGCCAATTTGTACAGGAACTGGGGCCTCCCGAGGAGTTTCAGAGCTCCTTCCTCAGAAGTTCCCAGATACCAGGCCGGAGGCAGAGAGTCCCAGGGCAGGAGCTCCCTGGCTGCTTACTTTCCCAAGTTCTGAAGTCCAGGAGAAAGTCCTAGACCAGGGCCCCAGACTCGCTGTACAGAAAGAAAAGCCAAATCTGTACAGTTTGACAGGTCACCTTAAGGACAGAGCCCAGACCCCAGCAGATGTTTGCAGTGACCCAGGCACGGCAAGGACACTCTGCAGGGGTTCCTGGGTTCCAGCACAAGGCCAGGAAGGGTGAGTCACGTGGGGCCTGAGAAAAACCAGATGCTTCAGAAAGAAGTAACAGGAGATGTAGAAATACTGTACGGTCTAGACTGAATGCTTCAGTGGTCTCAAGATAAACAAAGTAGGCCAAGGGTGAAATGTGTGCACTCAGGCAGCTTTCCCCAAGAGACTTCCAGCTCCTATCTTCAGGAAACAGCAAAGCCTCACTTCTGTGACCACAGGCAAACTTGGCATGCATGTTCTTGCTTGCTTTCAGTCTCATTGGTGTACTTGAGTTTATAGGACGGCACATACCCATCGCAAGCATTTCCCCAGATTCTTGGCCCTGATCTTGGGATATATGGAAAGGAAGTCTCTACAGGCGTTTCCTTCCCGCAGGAGGTGCTAACAAAGGTGCCTTCCCTTTCTGAGGAGGGGTCAGTGTTCTGGGGCTCTGCTCCGGCTGTTTGCTCTCCTCAGATATTACTTGCAGGTGGATAAGTGCTGGGAGCCACATATTCACTTCAGATAAGTTTGCAAAGGCTCAGGGAGGACTGGCTGGTCCCAGAAGAGGCTGGATCCTAATGGTGCTTTAGCTAGATGGTGTCAGAGAAGGCTGTTGTTCACGTGGGCATGAGAGACAGTCAGCACAAATCTCTTGTTTGACAGGCTAGGAAAACAGTGTTCCAAAACTAGTGCTTGCAAACTTGTCTCTCGGCATTTTTTTCTTCTCATCAGGTTCTGAGGATCCGTCCAGGCTCTGAAACTGTCATAACAAGGGTCCTGTCCAGCTGGGCTCACCCATCTGTGCCTGAGATACGCCAGAGCATTGTCTCAGCTTTCCCAGGGCGAGTTCCTGCGTTGGCTTTGTTTCCAATCATCCTGTTTCTGACCCTTACTTTGATCCTTTGGCTCATGTCCCTCTCCAGCCTGATGAACTTTTTGACATATTATTCTTTTGACTTGACTTAACTGGACTTTTAATTAACTTTCTTCCTCCTGATAGTCCTGTGTATGTGCCTGTTGGCGCCCTTCCAGCCCCCCTCCCACCCTTGCAGACTCTTGTTCAGAGCAGCCCCGATTGGAGATGAGCTAATTCCATCGTTCCTCCCACATCTGGCTGCCTGGGAGGGCTGTAGGAAGCAGTTCTGCACAAACACATGCGTAATCATATTATACTAGAAAGCCAGAGTCTTTATATTTAAAAGCCCCACATTCTCCATCAACAGATAGACTATCAAAATATTTAGTCTATTAACTAACCAAATTAACGTTGAAACCACCAAGCTCTTTGAGAACCACAGGTGGCAAGTGTCAAAGAATTGACCTCAATGGGCAAGTAAACTTTTTAAGTCCTTGATGAAAATCCAGACTTGCGATCCCAGGCTACAAATTAGGCTTGTGATCTATTAATACAGTGTCAGTATATAGTGGTAGTATAAAAGAACAAAGGAAGAAACACAAGTCTTCTGGAGAAAATTGAAAATGTATCCACCTGAACATAATTTTAGTAAATGCTGTGAGTACTAAGGCAATGCCTTTCAGATTGTCAGCTTTTCAGGCAGACATATGCAAATACCTGAGTCTGCATTCCCCAAGATAAATTCTGTTTTCTGTGCCTCTCAGACCTAATATGTGAATTTAAGGACTGTAAGTGAGCAGTAATGTTATTTATTTATTTATTGGCCATACCACATGGCACGTGGCTTCTTAGTTCCCCAGCCAGGGATTGAGCTTGCACCCCTTGCATTGGAAGCATGGAGTCTTAACCACTGGGTTGTCAGGGAAGTTCCTCTTTGTTTTGAGTTACTACTTATATTTTAATCCAGCATTGCCTCTATGATGTTCCAGTCTGCTCAACAGAAAATAAAACATCTTATAATTTCTTCTTTTGAACTTGTGGTTCCCACTGTAACTTCTACCCAAGGAATTTCCCCTCATCTCTGTTTTTCCAAATTCCACCATCCTTGAAAGACACAGAAGGTCCTGCCTCTTTCTTGAAGCCTTCTATGATGGTACCAGACAACCATGTTTTGTTCTGTCTTTTGAGCTCTTGTACTGCTCATTGGTCTTCCCATTCTTCTAGCATTGGTTGATTATATGAACCAAATACTAAGCCTCATGAAAATTCACCTGGGGATACAGATCAACACACACATGCTTTCTGTAAAAATACAGTTCCTTAGTTAGGAATCTTAGAACTAGGATTAAACATAGCTTCCTTTTAGAACAGGTTACAAATTGGAGCATATTCAACACAATAAGTCAGGTGTTGTTTGTTTGTTTTTTGCCCTACACAGTGTTGGGTGGTCCAATGTTCTAGTAAAGTCAAATTATTATATACTCAATATTTTATTTTTTTATTTTTTATTTTTTCCATCTCATTAAAAACTTTAATATAAACTGTTTTATATAAAGTGTGCACTGATTAGAAATACAAAATCATAAATTTATTGAGGATTATTGTTTTAATCACATGCCCTAAAACATACCAAGATATTATAAGTGACTATACGCAGTATCGAGTTTTTAGCTTTTTGGTACTTGGCCATTAGGCCAACCAGAAAAGCATCTACTATCCAAACAGAAATTTATTTGGGAACCGTGAAATTTTTGTTTTATAGTTAATTCTGCTAAGATCAGCCAGAAATAAGTTTTAATCTAACTTAAGAAAAAAAAAAAGGTGGGGAGGCCTATTACCAAATAATTGAGTCTCTTTGCAATAGGAACTATGTGCAAACAAATATTCAGCCAGGCCCTGAAAATCTGTTATATGCTCAATATTTTAAAACTGGGAATTTTCCTCTCTCTCTCTCTCTCTCTATATATATATATGCATATACATATATATATATATATTTCTGGCTTTTCTTCAGCTTTCTGAAGATTTGCCAGCACTGGGGTCTCCTGACTCCTTGTAGGAGGAACACTCACTCTGGGTGGAGTCAGCACTCTGGTGGCTCCAGTCCTTATGTCCCTCGTGTTTCCACAGCACTGAAGCTAAGGGCCCTCTGCCTTCCATCGTCCTCCAAGCATCTCACTTCATTTGCCTTATCTGTCTTGGCTCCATAAGCATCTGAGTTTGCAAGGCCCGTCGTCACGAAATTGTTTTTACCTGCAGTTTCACCTAACTCTTTTTGATTTCTTCAGATTTTAGTAGCCACTTTAAACTTCCTCTTGTCTTCACTTTAGGTATCAACCTTCTCTTACTTAGCTCATTGGCTGCTGAGAGTCTTCAGAATTTCAAAGCAACTTAATTTCGAAAGCTCTTAACTACATATTTTGAAATAATCTGTCTTAACTCTCTCAGTTATGAAACACTTCTCATTCACTCTTCCCTCCCTAATTCTTTTCTTAAGAGAAACTGATTTATGATCAACATTGCCTGTTCCATCAGTTTGGTATACATTAGAAAGAGCAAGGTGTTAGCATTACCACCCCTGCCCAGGTCCCTACAGAATGGAGAGTGGCTTATTTTTCAGTACAAGTGAGAGACATCTTTTGCCAGATTGAGGGTCATGTTGTCATCCACATTATGGTAAGTCAGCTCCAGGATACAAGAACTCATCCCTCCATGGGCCACACAATTCTGAGGATCTTCCCTGTGAATGAGACCCAGGGCACCAACCTGGCACTTGCGGAAATTAAGCTTGGAAACAGGCTATGCAGCTTAGACTGTTCTCTCCCTGATCCAGTCTGTAAATACGCAGTCAAATCTCATGACTCTCTGAGCTAATGGCGTTCAGCTACTGGAAGGTCTTTGGAGGACAATCAGGTGCTATTAAAAATATGCTAATGGCAGCTTGTGATCTAGCAGCAGGACCCCAGGATTTGGGGTTGGCATGGCAACTGCCAGCAGATAGTTCACGCAGAACAGGAACAACGGAAAGAATTAGAATGAGCTGCTTAAATGCAAGTGTTAATGAAAAATGTGGAACACTGTTGAGGACTAGAGAGAGTTTGTGCCCCCAGCAGCGAAAACCACACACACACACCAGAACACCCGGAAGTGAAATGAAGACCTTTCCTTCTGCTGTGGCCGTGGAAAGCGAGTCAGCCATTAGAAAGAATTTTGTGTTTAGCCTGATGGTTTTATAGCAGACCTATAACCTTGAAGAAATCTGTGCGTTTCATCTGTGTATGTGTCTCCCCACCAAGGCTGAAAGAAGAGGTCTGACAGGGAACAGCTTTCAGCAATCTACTGTATCAGAGGCAGTACAGATGGCAGTTTTTGCCTTTAGCTTAACTGAATGTCAAAGAAAAAGGGGGTTCCCTCACAAACACATATCCAACCTGTAGAAAGAGCTGGAGACTGGATCTTCCACCAGGTGCCTATCAGTTACTGTGAAAGCCTGAGACATGTTTAAACAGGTGTGCATATGTGTGCACTCCATTATTTTACATGTGCCCTGCACTCTTTCCCCTCTTTGTCTGAAGCTAGAAGTTTTACAGCAAGTCTCTGCCACTGTGGGCTTAGGATCACAAAACAAGATTCTTTCCTGCTTTTCCACTGCGAAAAGTCAACAGCATTGGAAATGATTTCCCGTGGCGGAGATGGACAGAAAAGCAGGCCGAGTTCACTGTCTCCATTAGCCTTGCTAGCTGATGCAGTTGAGGGGAATGACAGAATAAAATCATGTGGAAGGGAGCTGTCTAAGACAGGCAGGGATGGGAATGGCTCCAGGAAAACAGCAGTAATATGTCTGCAGCCATCACAGACATTGCACAAGCTGAAGATGGAAATGAAGCCATCTATTCAAAGTCACACATATCTTTGGGGGGCAGAGGAAAAGAAACAGAGAGGTAGACAGACCATGAATTAAGTGTGGGAATATAGAAGGGATCCTAGGAAAATCTGTAAAAGTTCAAAGGACAATCCATATGTAGAAAAAATATTCGTGTCTCAATTCACACTGTCCTTAGCTTCACCTGAAAATTCAACTTTGGGAAAAGCTTGTGTCATTTGACAAATATACTTTCGCAATGACTTAGGCATAACTTCCTTTTCTTAGTCACTTCCTTCCTTTTCTTTGATACAATAGTCCCTTAAAGAAAAACCAGGAGAGAAAAGCTGGTGGAAATGCTTGTGACTTGAAACAATCGCTATTGTCCTCAGTTCAGTTCAGTTCAGTTCAGTCGCTCAGTCATGTCCGACTCTTTGCGACCCCATGAATCACATCATGCCAGGCCTTCCTGTCCATCACCAACTCCTGGAGTTCACTCAAATTCATGTCCATTGAGTGGGTGATGCTATCCAGCCATCTCATTCTCTGTCGTCCCCTTCTCCTCCTGCCCCCAATCCCTCCTAGCATCAGACTCTTTTCTAGTGAGTCAACTTGTTGCATGAGGTGGCCAAAGTACTGGAGTTTCAGCTTTAGCATCAGTCCTTCCAATGAACACCCATGACTGATCTCCTTTAGAATGGACTGGTTGGACCTCCTTGCAGTCCAAGGGACTCTCAAGAGTCTTCTCCAACACCACAGTTCAAAAGCATCAATTCTTCGGCGATCAGCTTTCTTCACAGTCCAACTCTCACATCCATACATGACCACTGGAAAAACCATAGCCTTGACTAGATGGACCTTGGTTGACAAAGTAATGTCTCTGCTTTTTAATATGCTATCTAGGTTGGTCATAACTTTCCTTCCAAGGAGTAAGCGTCTTTTAATTTCAAGGCTGCAATCACCATCTGCAGTGATTTTGGAGCCCACAAAAATAAAGTCTGACACTGTTTCCACTGTTTCCCCATCTATTTCCCATGAAGTGATGGGACCAGATGCCATGATCTTAGTTTTCTGAATGTTGAGCTTTAAGCCAACTTTTTCACTCTCCTCTTTCATCAAGAGGCTTTTTAGTTCCTCTTCACTATCTGCCATAAGGGTAGGTATCATTTGCATACCTGAGGTTGATATCTGTTGATATTTCTCCCAGCAAACGTGATTCCAGCTTGTGATTTATCCGGCCTGGATTTCACATGATGTACTCTCTATATGAGTTAAATAAGCAGGGTGACAATATACAGCCTTTTCCTATTTGGAACCATATATAGCCTTTTCCTATTTGGAACCAGTCTGTTGTTCAATGTCCAGCTACTGTCCTGGACGCGGTCAATCTAGCAGCCACTGACAGGTGTTCTGCCACTGGAAGGATGGAGCTAGATATGGCTTCATATAAACAACACCTGAGAATTAAGGTTTTATGCGGACAGCCTGAAGTTTATATAATTGGGGAAGCCACATTTAAGAAAAAAAAATTATGATATAAATTTGCTAGGACTCTCCTAGAGCCTTGGAAAAGTTCTGGGCAAGTGAGGAGCCATGTCACATGATATTCACTACCTGCTCTATATTTCTATGTCAGCACGTGTGGGGGCAGGGGAGGGCCTTTCCATTGAGGTGTCCTTAGGCAAGAAAAAATAAGGTCTATTTATTCTTTTTAATTTAAGCAGTCAGCCAAGATGTAGCCTGGGCTTAAAACACCCGTATTGTTGTCTGCTCATTAGACTAAATTCTACATCCTGTACTTCTAATCGCACTTCCTGAGGAAATGGCCTGGAATTCCAAGATAATATCACTAAGAAACCAAGTGACTTTAAGGTAACACGCTTATTTCTAGAGCTGCCTACATGACTATGGTGTGTCACTGCAAATAAGATGCAATCTCCTGGTCTTGTAGCAATGGTGATGTGTATGGTGTAAAACTGAAAGAAACCACAAGGTTCATCTTGAATCCTTCTAGATGCCGAAGGCAGGCAGCTCATTGCTTACAGGACAAGGGCAAATTTAATTAGCACTATTATAGCATGGGCCTCCTGAAGAGGGATGTGATAAGAAAATAGAGCCCTAACGTGATAATCTGTTGTTCAGTCGCTCAGTCATGTCCAACTCTTTGCAACCCATGGACTGCAGCACCCCAGGCCTCCCTGTCTATCACCAATTCCTGGAGCTTGCTCAAACTCATGTCCATCGAGTCGGTGATGCCATCCAACCATCTCATCCTCTGTCGTCCCCTTCTCCTCCTGCCTTCAATCTTTCCTAGCATCAGGGTCTTTTCCAATGACTCAACTCTTCGCATCAGGTGGCCAAAGTATTGGAGTTTCAGCTTCCGCATCAGTCCTACCAATGAATATTCAGGATTGATTTCTTCTAGGATTAACTGGTTTGATCTTGCTGTCCAAGGGACTCTCAAGAGTCTGAAGTGATAATAGGAATCTGTTTGTGGGATCTCAAGAACACCTGTGCTTCAGCTGCACAGGAATTTAAAGGGGTCAGGGAATTTCTGTCTTCATCAGGGGATGTCTTCCTGCGGGGCTTCTCTGAGGTCCTCATTTCCTGTTTGCTGGTGTCGGGCACAAAGGATGTGAATGGATGAGGACTTTCTTTTGCGAGGGCGCCCTCTTGTGGAAATCTCATTATCTTGCAAGGGACGGGACTATCTACCCATCCTGCTGCCCTACACAAGGCACATTTGTGAGGATTCCTAATGTTTCCTATGAAGTCTCAAAGACCAACTCTTATCCAGCACTGATCTCTCCTCTGTCTCCTTGCGGTGGTTGAACTGGTGTATTTCTCAATAATTCTGTTGTGCTATGCTTAGCCATTTAGTTGTGTCCAACTCCTTGTGATTCCATGGACTGTAGTCCGCCAGGCTCCTCTGTCCATGGGATTCTTCAGGCAAGAATACTGGAGTGGGTTGTCATGACTTCCTCCAAGGAATCCTTCCAACCCAGGGACCGAACCAGGGTCTCCCACTTTGCAGGCAGATTCTTTACCGTCTGAGCCACCGGGGAATTTCAAGAATAGTGGAGTGGGTAGCCTATGCCTTCTACAGGGGATCTTCCCAACCCAGGAATCTAACTTGGGTCTCCTGCATTGCAGGAGGATTCTTTACCAGCTGAGCTACCAGGGTTAGCCTTCTCAATTCTATTAGAACCTGAAGACTCTTGAGAGTCCCTTATACTGCAAGGAGATCCAACCAGTCCATTCTAAAGGAGATCAATCCTGGATGTTCATTGGAGGGACTGATGCTAAAGCTGAAACTGCAATACTTTGGCCACCTCATGCAACAAGTTGACTCACTGGAAAAGACTCTGATGCTGGGAAAGGTTGGGGGCGGGAGGAGAAGGGGACAACGGAGAATGAGATGGCTGGAAGGCATCACCGACTCTGTGGACATGAGTTTGAGTGAACTCCGGGAGTTGGTGATGGACAGGGAGGCCTGGCATGCTGTGATTCATGGGGTCGCAGAGAGTCGGACACGACTGAGCGACTGAACTGAACTGAACGGATATTGAAAGTTAAAGAGGAGAGTGAAAAAGTTGGCTTAAAGCTCAACATTCAGAAAACTAAGATCATGGCATCTGGTCCCATCACTTCATGGGAAATAGATGGGGAAACAGTGGAAACAGTGTCACACTTTATTTTTGTGGGCTCCAAAATCACTGCAGAAGGTGATTGCAGCCATGAAATTTAAAGACACTTACTCCTTGGAAGGAAAGTTATGACCAACCTAGACAGCATATTAAAAAGCAGAGACATTACTTTGCCAATCAAGGTCCATCTAGTCAAGGCTATGGTTTTTCCAGTGGTCATGTATGGATGTGAGAGTTGGACTGTGAAGAAAGCTGATCGCCGAAGAATTGATGCTTTTGAACTGTGGTGTTGGAGAAGACTCTTGAGAGTCCCTTGGACTGCAAGGAGGTCCAACCAGTCCATTCTAAAGGAGATCAGTCCTGGGTGTTCACTGGAAGGACTAATGCTAAAGCTGAAACTCCAATACTTTGGCTACTTCATGCGAAGAGTTGATTCACTGGAAAAGACCCTGATGCTGGGAGGGATTGGGGGCAAGAGGAGAAGGGGACGACAGAGGATGAGATGGCTGGATGGCATCACCGACTCGATGGACATGAGTTTGAGTGAACTCTGGGAGTTGGTGATGAACAGGGAGGCCTGGTGTGCTGCGATTCATGGGGTCGCAAAGAGTCGGACATGACTGAGCGACTGAACTGAACTGAAACTGATAATCTGGGATTCCCTGGTGGCTCAGACGGTAAAGCATCTGCCCACAATGCGGGAGACCTGGGTTTGATCCTTGGGTCAGGAAGATCCCCTGGAGAAGGAAATGGCAACCCACTCCAGTACTCTTGCCTAGAAAATTCCATGGATGGGGGAGCCTGGTGAGAAACAGTCCATGAGGTCGCAAGGAGTCGAACACGACTGAGTGACTTTACTCACTCACTCATACTGATAACCCAGTTCCCTGTGAGGTAAAGTGAGTGTCCTTAGCACACACTGCTTGGACCCTTCTCGTTCATTTTCTTGAATTTAGAAAACCCTGAATTAATCTGTCCCTTGTCTATTTCCTGGCGGTCATCCTTCATTTCCCCTAAATTTTTCAACTTTCTTTTACTTCCAGACTCTCTCATACACTATTTTCTTCATCTAAAGCGTGTTTCCTCCTAACCCTCTCCAAATCTTAGCAATTCTTCAGATCTCAGTCTAAAAATCTGGAGACACCTGTTCTCCCCTCTAAGCCTGGAGTTGGGGCATGCGTACAGTGCTCTTTACTGCCCTAATGTAGCTCTTACTGGGCTCCATTGTCATCATCTTTTTGTTTATCTGTGTTTCTATGTTTGTTCCTGGTGGTGACACTAATGCCCGTCTGTCGTCCATCACTTGATAGGTATTAATGGACGTTGGATGATGACCGAATGAGTGGCCCTCGATGAGACACGACGCTGTAACAGCGCACACCGCTCCTTAACCACATTCACTACAATTCCTGAGCAGTAATCACCAATTTAGCAAACAACTACCCAGCACCTACTATGTGTCAAACACAGAAATGGACACAGTATGGAAGGAATCAAAAGAGAAATTACGAAGAAGTAGAAACAACAGTGGGTGTGGATGGGGAGGGGGCGGGTGGCGAGGATGGTGTCCACAGAGCCAAAGGACACAATGGGTTCACGGAGGAGAGGGCTGACCTGCTGAAACTCCACCTGCTGAGAAGGCAAAATTCTCAAAGGCCTTTACCACTTAGGTGGTCATTGTTAAAACATTATCACGAGCCATTTCAAATGAGTGGTGGAAATGACTGACTTGCTACTTTTAACCACAATTTGATGCTCCTATGAAGAATAAGGGAGGAGCAGGCCCTTTTGCATCTATTACAAGAAAGGTCCCTGAGCAGGTTTCTGTTTTTATTAATACTTGGCCTTCACGTGGCTCCTGTAAAAGGCTCTGATTTGACCGGCCCTCCAGTCAGGACCACCGTGGCCCTGCACGCCCCTCAAGTTTCCCGGCCTTCTGTGAACAATTAGCCTCCCTGACTTCTCATCAGGCTCGAGGAACAATCTAGGACTGTGAGAGTAGGGTAATTGCCGTGAATGACTAAAGAAGGCTCCCAGCACTGAAGTGTTACCATGAGCTCTAAAACCTGCAAATCATACGATAATTACTCCTGAAGCGGCTTGGCAGCCCTTAAGTATAATTATCATGTAATCTGCAAGGCATGTAATGTTTTCAAAACAAGCATGAATGGGAAAGAAAGCTAATGAGCCTCTCGCTTTTTTATTAGCACTGCCCTATCTGAGGTCAAAGGGGCCAAGTGGAGACAGGTCGTGTCCAAGAGCGCCTTTCTCTGGTGGGAGGGCTGTCATTTTGTAATATTGTGACAGGCTTGTTTGCCTGTTGGCTCAAAATAGGGATTCTGTTCCTTCCCAGTTTGTTTCCTCTACCTGTGGGTAGCTCCCTGCAGTGAAATACTTAAAATATTCAAGAGAGTCTTAAGGATTTTAAGGTGAACTCAGAACAAATTACCTTTGTCAGGCCTGGTGGATGGAGGCTTTTCAGTTTCCTTAGATTGCCACATGGAAAGCGGGCGATCGGGATGAACAGGCCCATAGAGCCTATGGGTTGTGCTCCTGATCCACTGCGACCAGGGACTTCCTCCTGGAGAACAGCATGGTTATTACCTGTCTCCTCTGGAGCATCAATGCCCCGGTGTGAAATGCGGTAACTGCGTTTAACAAACAAAGCACAACACAATTTTACAGCTCAGGGCAGGAGACCAAGACAGTCTAATGGTGTGGCTACTTGGGGAGATATTAAGTGAAAAGTAATTTTGGAAACTGCCGCCAGTCTCCAGCCGAGAAAAGCTCCTTTAGCTGCAGCAGTGAGAAGGGGCTGGTCCGTGTGGGATGGTGGTGGGAATCACTGGATGACAAGGTCCGACAGGGTAGAGGCTGTGCCTTCCTCCTCTCAGCATTCCGGGACACAGGTTCTGTCGCACAGGGGGAGCTCAAGAGTAGCTGAAGCACTTTGATCCATAAAAAATCTTGACTCTTTCCAGAGCTCTTGGCTTGTAGCCAATTGAGACAGTGGACTGGAGAGAATGAGAACGGGATTTGCTGGTGGGGGACTACAACCACTGTCTCAGTGTGTTGTCACATGTTCTCCTGCTCATGCCTGACCCCCACTCAGCCCTGCCCCAGATCTGGGGAAGCTCCCAACTAGTCCAGCCAGGCAGGAAGAGCCTTCTGTGCGGGTGTCCAACCCCCAGTCAGCCGGGCAGCCCTCCAGGACAGAGCAGTCGAGTCCGATATAGGACAGTACTAAGTCTCACAGCAGAGACAAAAATGTCAAGAATGGATTATTAAGCATAAAATTATATTGTTTGGTTTATTTTATAATCTTACCTAGAAAAACAAATATAGAAAAGTAAACACAACTGAAAAAGTTACCCAGAATCACTGTAGCCTTTGATAATATTTTTTAACATATTTCTTTATCTGTTTTTCTATGCAATTTTTGGTTTTTTCTATAATTGTGGCATATGGCACACAGCATTTGTATCTGACTTTAAGTCTTAACTGTTTCCCTGTAATGTTGTTATATACTCTCCATAAATACTTTTTATGGCCATAGTATGACAGGGTCATAGTTTATGTACCCATTATTTTATGACGGCACCATGATATTTTTTCCAGTTTCTCACCATTTACTAATAGTGCCATAAAGAATGTCCTTAGGCATATAACATTTTCTTTCTTTAAAATTATTTTCTTGGGAAAACTTTTATGACCTAGGGCTGGACAAAGGGTTCTTAAAAATGTCACCAACATGGGGCCTGTAAAAGAAAAAATTAGTAATTCGGCCTCAGCAATTAAAAAACTTGCTCGGCTTAAGATACCACCAAGAAAATAAAAAGACAAGCTGTAAATGGGGAGAAAATGCTTGCAAATCACTTTTCTGACAAAAGTCATGTGTTCAGGATATATTTTTAAAAAGAACAAAACTCAACAATAACAAACAACCCATTAAAAAGTGGGCAAAAGACTTGAACAGAATCTTTCCCAGAAAGGATATAAGAATAGCAGATGTAAACACATGAAAAATGCTCAACATTATTACCATTAGGCAAATGCCAATACAAACATCAATTAGATATCAATATCTGCCTGTTAGACTGGTTGAAAGAAAAAATGCTGACAAGGAACTGGAACTCGCATACATCGCTGATAAGAATGCAAAACGGTGTAGCCACTCTGAAAAATAGTTTTCTGATTTTGTATGAAGTTAAACAGACTCTAACCACTGACCCTGAAACTCCACTCCTGAGTATTTACCCTAGAGAAATGAATATTCATATTGTTCTCACAAAAGCCTCTACACAAGTGTTCACAGTAGATTTGTTTGTAATAACTAGTAGCTGTGAATGAAAGCATAAGCAAATTGTGGTATATCCATACAATGGAACACACCTAAATAGTCAAAAGGGAAAACAAATAACTATTGATGTACTCTAAAACTTGGAAAAATTTTGAAAGCGTTACGCTGAGTGAGAGAAGCTGGTCTCAAAAGCACAAAGGAAGAATGAAAAAAAAGAGGCAGACTACCCCAGATTGGCGGTGGCAGTTTTCATAAGCAAGGAGACTTACAGAAGAGGCTGGTCTTGGGCGCCTGTAAGACCAGTGGACTTCCCAACCCGGAGGTCTTACAGTCACATATACCTTCCACTTAACCTCTCAGGGCTGCATCCTTCAAAATGGCTCCAGCTGTGGGAACAGTGGGTGGGCAGAATGCACATTCCAAGGAGGGGAAAGGGATGGGGAGCCTCCAGTTGCCTGGCTTCAGTTTACAGGTCAACAATCAGTCACGTCCACTTGATGACACCCTCCAGTAATATCTAGTTTGAATATGTGTCAAGAAATCTGCTCCAAGATATTAACTAGCTGAAAAGTTCTTAATAAGCTTTGCTGTAACTTGGAATGTTAAAAGTGCATTTTTTCCCGAATTTATTTAATTATATTCAAATAAGAGTTGAAATAATAGATTTTTAAAACTGTAAGGCTCTTGAAATATTCCTTATTACTTACCACACTTACCAATGAGAAGACTAAAGCAAGAAGCATCTCACAGCTAGTTTGTCTGCCAAAAATCCTGCCTCCCTCCTCTTCCCTCTGCTCTTGAGTGGCTCTCCTCCCTGGCCCCTAAAATTGTAGAATTTTTTTCTGACTGGTTGGGTGAATTTCCAATTGGTCAGATAGCCTTCTGGTAACATGGACTGAAAACGAAGAGACGATATACTTCCTAAATTTTCAGAGCACTATGTCTTGAGAGAAAAGTAAAATTACCACAGGCTTATCCATTTTACTTTTTATTGTATATAGAGCTAGAGAAAATCTAGAAGGGAAAAGGTAAGAGTTGCTTTGTTGGCCAGCTACACTCTGGATACCCCCATTTTACCTCAAAATGTGATAATGACTAAATTCTAAAATCAACTGAGGGAAGTATTTCAGAAGAGGCAAATAGATTTGTTGTAGGGAAAGAAGTTTTCCAATGAGGTAAGGGGTTTGATGTTGGAAGAAATCAATCATAATTGAGTTACTCCTATCTCTAACTTCTGTTAGGTCCATACCATTTCTGTCCTTTATCGAGCCCATCTTTGCATGAAATGTTCCCTTGGAATCTCTAATTTTCTTGAAGAGGTCTCTTGTTTTTCCTATTCTGTTGTTTTCCTCTATTTCTTTGCATTGATCACTGAGGAAGGCTTTCTTATCTCTCCTTGCTATTCTTTGGAACTCTGCATTCAGGTGCTTATATCTTTCCTTTTCTCCTTTGCAATAACCTCAGATATGCAGATGACACTACCCTTATGGCAGAAAGTGAAGAGGAACTCAAAAGCCTCTTGATGAAAGTGAAAGAGGAGAGTGAAAAAGTTGGCTTGAAGCTCAACATTCAGAAAACAAAGATCATGGCATCTGGTCCCATCACTTCATGGGAAATAGATGGAAAAACAGTGGAAACAGTGTCAGACTTTGTTTTTTTGGGCTCCAAAATCACTGCAGATGCTGATTGCAGCCATGAAATTAAAAGACGCTTGCTCCTTGGAAGGAAAGTTATGACCAACCTTGATAGTATATTAAAAAGCAGAGACATTACTTTGCCAACCAAGGTCCGTCTAGTCAAGGCAATGGTTTTTCCCGTGGTCATGTATGGATGTGAGAGTTGGACTGTGAAGAAAGCTGATTGCCGAAGAATCGATGCTTTTGAACTGTGGTGTTGGAGAAGACTCTTGAGAGTCCCTTATACTGCAAGGAGATCCAACCAGTCCATTCTAAAGGAGATCAATCCTGGATGTTCATTGGAGGGACTGATGCTAAAGCTGAAACTGCAATACTTTGGCCACCTCATGCGACGAGTTGACTCACTGGAAAAGACTCTGATGCTGGGAAAGGTTGGGGGCGGGAGGAGAAGGGACGACGGAGAATGAGATGGCTGGATGGCATCACCGACTCTGTGGACATGAGTTTGAGTGTACTCCGGGAGTTGGTGATGGACAGGGAGGCCATGGGGTCGCGGAGAGTCGGACACGACTGAGCGACTGAACTGAACTGAACTGATCTCTAACTTGGCTGTACCTTGGCTTGTGAATGGGCTCTACTTGTATGAATGCCAGATGGGAACTGGCAGTTAATGTTCAGTGAATGAATGATATTCTTGCCCTATAAAATGTCAACAAAAACTTTTAAGAGTATTGAGTGATATCTCATTTCAGTATAAAGAAGAATTTTCTTAAAACAGTCTTGTTTAAAAGTGGAAAAGGAAAACTTTTTTTTAAAAAAAGAATGATGTACCTTGCAGCATATTTACTCTTGTATTCCTGTGCAAACAGAGGCCAGAAAAGCACTGATAAGGAATCTAGTAGGTGGTATGAATATACAAAATCTAGGGTCCCTTCCAACTCTAAGATTCAAAGATTCTCTGGGAAATATGTTATCTTATATTGTCTCACATATTTAAAATTATTCGAAATTTACTCTCTTGTTCAAAACTCGATTTATGTCTTCAATTTCTATCTTTCTTAAATAAAAAGATTTCATAAAAATATTGGTGAAATTGATGTAGTTATGCTATATGATATATATCTATCTTATTTCTATTTGTCTGCTGCTGCTGCTGCTAAGTCGCTTCAGTAGTGTCCAACTCTGTGAGACCCCATAGACGGCAGCCCACCAGGCTCACCCCCCCACCCCCCCGTCCCTGCGATTCTTCAGGCAAGAACACTGGAGTGGGTTGCGATTTCCTTCTCCAATGCATGAAAGTGAAGTCGCTCAGTCGTGTCCGACTCTTCCTGACCCCATGGACTGCAGCCCACCAGGCTCCTCTGTCCATGGGATTTTCCAGGCAAGAGTACTGGAGTGGGGTGCCATTGCCTTCTCCGATCTATCTATCTAAGCTAGGATAAATATTCATATATATATCACATATATTCATGTACTCCTACATATGAAGTGATTTTAGAAACTCTAAGATCTCAATTACATAATCAGTTGATTTAGGTATCAATTGATTTCTTTCATATGTGGTCATTAATATCAGCAAAATGCCCTAAGTGACTTTCTCTTATTCCATTTACTACCATAAGGGACTGATTATTTGGTGATTCTGTCTACAACTTGGCAATGATTCTAGCCGCCTTTTAAACTTATGTAAATATGCATCTATAAGCCTCAAGTAGATTTCATATTTGAACTTTTTTTCACATTAGCCTTTCTCTCAAGGAAATAATAATGATAATATGATAAATATTTGTAAAGGAATTTAGAGTTTTTAAAGAAATTCTACATACATATTTGATATAGTGCATTTTATACCTTGTTACCGGAGAAGGCAATGGCAAGCCACTCCAGTACTCTTGCCTGGAAAATCCCATGGATGGAGGAGCCTGGTAGGCTGCAGTCCCTGGGGTCTCTAAGGGTCGGACACGACTGAGCGACTTCACTTTCACTTTTCACTTTCATGCGTTGGAGGAGGAAATGGCAAACCACTCTAGTGTTCTTGCCTGAAGAATCCTAGGGACGGGGGAGCCTGGTGGGCTTCCGTCTATGGGGTCACACAGAGTCGGACACGACTGAAGTGACTTAGCAGCAGCAGCAGCAGCATACCTTGTTACAGCCTGAATACAATCCTACTGTGATTGTGTGTATATGTGTGCTTAGCCATGTCTGACTCTTTGCAACCGCATGAACTGTTGCCCGCCAGGCTCCTCTGTCCATGAGGATTATCCAGGCAAGAATACTGGAGTGGGTTGCCATGCCCTTCTCCAGGAGATCTTCCCAACCCAGGGGTCGAACCCAGGTCTCCTGCATTGCAGGTGGATTCTTTACTGTCTGAACCACCAGGGAAACCCTACTATGATTACCATTTTATAGATAAAGATACTTAGAGTCAGTGCAGTTGAGTGTCTTGCCCAAAGTTACCCAAATAGTAATGATTGAATTGGGACTGAAAAACCATGATTCGACAATCCTTCCCCCACTACACTAATATTGATAAATGTCCTCAGCAATTTCTTCAAAGAGGTAATTGAGTTAAAATGGGGTTCTTTGATTTCTGTTTGAATGCTCTTCATTGTACAATGTAGGAATATGATAAATCTAAGTACTAGAGAAATAGGCCCTGCAGAACCAGACTGATTTATAGAATTTTTCAAAGCCGCTTTACAAAATTGTAACATGATGTATAGCTTTTTAATAAACATAATTAGGAAGCATTTAAATGTTGGCAAGATCTGCTACTATATAATAAAGTGACAAATCAAACTGTGGTATAATCTCAAATAGGAATATATTATGATGCTAAAGCTGAAACTGCAATACTTTGGCCACCTCATGCGATGAGTTGACTCACTAGAAAAGACTCTGATGCTGGGAAAGGTTGGGGGCGGGAGGAGAAGGGGACGACAGAGAATGAGATGGCTGGATGGCATCACCGACTCTGTGGACATGAGTTTGAGTGAACTCCGGGAGTTGGTGATGGACAGGGAGGCCTGGCGTGCTGTGATTCATGGGGTCGCGGAGAGTCGGATACGACTGAGCGACTGAACTGACTGAACTGAACTGAATGATGGTATCTAAATAACTCCAAAATAACCGTTTTAGAAAATGACATTGCAGAGCCTAATTTTTTCCATTCATTGGTCACATTTTTGACAAAATAGAGGCAAAGTCTCTATTTAAAAATATAAATACTCATGTGAAAATTGAAGAATTCAGTCCAACATATCTGGCTTTTCTTGCAGTCATTTTTATGTTTGATTTCAGGGTCTGCTCTTTGATCTTAAACTTCTTGAGCACAAACTGTATCTAGATTATATTTTTCTCAAGACACTGTTAGGAACAGAGGAGTGGTCTAAAGAACGTGTACTGAGTTGAATAAAACATGAAGCAAATGGGCTTCCCCAGTATTCTACTCTATAATCTGTGGTAAATTTCCAAAGCTGTTTAGGTTTCTCGTAGAAATGAGAACCATTCCTTTCAACATAGACAATCACTCCTTTCTTCAAATCATTTCATCCCATGACTTGAGAACATTTCTCTCCTGGTTTCCAACTCTTCCTTTCGCTTTGCCTTTCTCTTTAATGTTGATGCTTCCCGGGATCCTCTTTTCTACTTCCTTCTGATCTCTTTCCCCATTATCCCTGGGTATCTTCATATACGAATACTCCTCAGATCTATATGAGCAACTCATATCTTTCTGTGGAGTTCTAGATCTATATATCTAGCCTCCCACTGGATAGCTTCACATCTGCACTTGAATACACAAATATCTAAAACTGAATTTATTCTCTTTCTTCATGGGTGGCTCCTCTTACCATGTCCATCATTTACTTAGTCTTCCAAGCCAAAAACCCTAGAATCCTTGCCTCCCTCTGCCCCTCACTTCCCATTTTCTATAAGCCCCAATACCATGTCCATGACATATTCACAGGTTCTGGGGATTAGTATATGGATATCTTGAGGGCCATCATTCAGATTACCACATGATCCATCAGCTTATCTTTACTAAAATGAAGTGGTTATGTCTTCCTACATTTGTCTCAATCATCCCAATGTATCCAACCTATTGGAAGTATTGGAAGATTGTGACCTGGGTGAGCTCTCTGCAACAGAGTTAGTTCCAGACAGGCTGATCTCTCAGGGTTGTCTGCTGACAGTACTCTTAGAAGCTGGGGCAACAAGCTCCTTTCTTGAAGGAAGAACTGTATGTTGTATCTCCAAGTTCATCAAAGTTCACTCTTTGAGCCATTTGGATTCACTTCTTCACAACTGTTTTGGGAACAACTCCTCTTGGATTCTGGTGAGTCTTTCTGCCTGGGAGAGTTTCAGAATAAGTGGTGGGAAAAAGCACAGTTCTGACCACTGCTGCAGATCCCAACTGACACTCATCTTCTCCCTCCCCACTAGCAAGTCTAGCAAGTCTAGACCCCTGTCAGCCCTGGCTCACCTCATGGCACAGTGTAGATCCTGTTTTTTGATCAAAGTACTTGTTCATTTAATGTTACAGCTGAACAAGGGAGTATGAAAGTGGTGCCCACATGAATCACTCAGTGCATTCTTTGCCCCTGGTGTATACTTATAGCCCTGCCTCTTCTGAATAACTGTGATCAATTACTTTAGCCAAGATGGTGATTTCTCTTCTTTCCTGCTGGTATCTGTATATCCCTTGGTGGAAGAGTTCTTCCACTGAAGATCAAGATTTCTAACCCTGCAAAGCCAAGAGCCTTATGAATAGGAGGCACCCATTTCTCAAATGGGTCATGGAAGTCAAGGTAAGTGTGGTCACTTTGGCTTCTACCCCTTGGCTGCTAGATCTCTTTAGTCTTCTTAATGAAGATGCAGCACTAAATGAAGTCTTTGATTCAAGCTATGTCCTGTGTCCTGGAGGGTGGTCCACCATGCTCATAAAGTATCACCCTCAAGCTGGCATTTCAGCCGTACTTTCAGGAGGCTATCCTACTTTGTTCCCAGAAGCTTCTTAGTGTGGAGTATGAGATGGGACCAGTGAATCCCGTGGTCATGGGCCCCTTCCTGTGCTTCAGGTAATGTGAGTTCTCTGATTTGCCATAATGTTTTATGGGGCTCCTGGGTCCATAGAACAAATACTCTGCAACTCTTGGTTAATCACACTGGTTGAAGCCCTGCAGGTTGCAAAGGCAAACCCATACCAGCAATATGTGTCTAGTATGATCTTGAATCACTGGCTCTTTCAGACTAAAAGTGGCCCAATGTAGTCAACTTGCCATCAGATGGTCAGTTCATCTCCTCAAAGAATGGTGCCATATTGGAGTCCAAGCATTAGTCCCTATTCACAGCAGGCTGGACATCAAGCAGCAGTGGAAGCAACACCAGCCTTTGTTAAGGGGGTGCCTGGCTGGCTGGGCCCGGGCATAGCCTCCATGTCTGTCTTCATGGCTGCTTCATGCATATGTCCGTTGTGTTCCAGTGGAGTGGCTGATGACACAGCCTTGCTGGGGTTATCTGGTTGAGTCATTTTGTCTACATTGTGGCTGAGTGCCTCTTCTGTGTAGTTGATGCCCTTTGGTAGACTTTACAATGTGATAGAATGGTCTGTTTTTGCCCACTCCCTTATGTGCTTTCATGTATCTCCACCTACTCCTCCTTGTTTTTCTAATCTTCCTGCTTTCATGCTCTGACCATCTGGCTAGGCCATTTGTCTCTACCTACGAGCTGTACATATATTCTAACTTGGGCCGTTTCTCTCTATACAAAGTGGATGACCCCTTGAAACTTTGCTTATTGGAAAGATTTTTCCTTGCTACAGTTTTGGTTCTCAGGGAAGGTGTGCAGGATATCTATTAGGGAGTTTCCTTGATTTCCTTGCAAGGACTGTCGGAAAAAGAGAATGGAAGCAAGATTAGGTAGGGGGAGAAGGACACCTTGTTATGGGCCTGATGGCAATCTGATAGGAAACTCTGGAGCTAAATGATCTTTTTGAGTTGTGCTATGCTGTTTTGTCATGGCTGAGGCTTCATATCTCCATCTCAATTAGTCACCGGGTCTAGGCTGCTCTGAGAAAGGCGTGATTCTGTCAAGGAGTTTCTGTGAGGCTGAGTCAAACCCTGAACAGTTTGACAGCTGAAGGCTGCAACTGCTGACACTCCCAGAATCTGGACAACAAGGCTTCTTTTGTAGGGGACTGGGTGGCAAGTTTCCGTGTCCACATAGAATCAGAGAGCTGGAACTCAAATCCCATCTGTCTTATGAGTTCCTGATGATCTTGGGTAAATTAGTTAACTGTTCTGTATTTCAATTTCCTCATCTGTAAACTGGGAGTCACAGTGTTACTTATTTCCTAGGGATATTGTGAAATTCTAGGACATAATTCAGGTAAAGAACGTTAAATGGATCATTAGGAACAGTCCAGTGAAACTCAAATATATATATATATATATATATATATATATATTTTTTTTTTTTTTTTTTTTTTTTTTTACTAGAAAACTAGATCAGGCTATGCATCATAGTGCTTCCAGAACCTTTATTGTTGGATAGCTATCATCAGACCTTCTCCTTTTGAAATGTGTTCTATTTTTCTTTCTGAGTTTAGATGTAGGAAGTTGTTATTTTTGTTCAGTTTCTCAGTCATGTCCGACTCTTTGCAACCACATGGACTGCAGCATGCCAGGCTTTCCTGTCCTTCACCATTTCCTGGAGTTTGCTCAAACTCATGAATCAGTGACGTCATACAACCATCTCATCCTCTGTCGTCCCCTTCTCCTCCCGCCTTCAATCTTTCCCAGCATCAGGGTCTTTTCCAATGAGTCAGCTCTTCACAACAGGTGGCCAAAGTATTGGAGCTTCAACTTCAGAATCAGTCCTTTCAATGAATATTCAGGGTTGATTTCCTTTAGGACTGACTGATTTGATCTTCTTGCTGTCCAAGGAACTCTCAAGGGTCTTCTCCAGCACCATAGTTTGAAGGCATCAATTCTTTGTCACTCAGCTTTTTTAATTGTCTGTTCTCACATCTGTATTTCACTACTAGAAAAACCATAGCTTTGACTAGATGGACTTTTGTCAGCAAAGTAATGTCTCTGCTTTTTAATATGCTGTCTAGGTTGGTCATAGCTTTTCTTCCAAAGAGCAAGAATCTTTTAATTCCACAGCTGCAGTCATCATCTGCAATGATTTTGGAGCCCCAAAATATAAAGTCTGTCCCTGCTTCCATTGTTTCCCCATCTATTTGCCATGAAGTTATGGGACTGGATGCTGTGATCTTAGTTTTTTGAATGTTGAGTTTTAAGTCAGCTGTTTCACTCTCCTCTTTCACTTTACAGAGGCTCCTTAGTTCCTCTTCATTTTCTGCCATAAGGGAGGTGTCTTCTGCATATCTGAGGTTATTGATATTTCTCCCGGGAATCTTGATTTCAGCTTGTGCTTTATCCAGCCCAACATTTTGCAAGATGTATTCTGCATATTCATCAAATAAGCAAAGTGACAGTATGTAGCCTTGACATACTTTTCCCAATTCTCAACCAGTCTGTTGTTGCATGTCTGGTTCTAACTGTTGCTTCCTGATCTGCATACATATTTCTCAAGAGGCAGGTCAGGTGGTCTGGTATTCCCATCTTTTCCAGAATTTTCCACATTTGTTTTTATCCACACAGTGCTTAAAATTCTCCAAGCCAGGCTTCAGCAATACATGAACCGTGAACTTCCAGATGTCCAAGCTGGTTTTAGAAAAGGCAGAGGAACTAGAGATGAAATTGCCAACAACCACTGGATCATCGAAAAAGCAAGAGAGTTTCAGAAAAACATCTATTTCTGCTTTATTGACTATTCCAAAGCCTTTGACTGTGTGGATCACAGTAAACTGTGGAAAATTCTGAAAGAGATGGGAATACCAGACCAGCTGACCTGCCTCTTGAGAAATCTGTATGCAGGTCAGGAAGCAACAGTTAGAACTGGACATGGAACAACAGACTGGTTCCAAACAGGAAAAGGAGTATGTCAAGGCTGTATATTGTCACCCTGCTTATTTAACTTGTATGCAGAGTACATCATGAGAAACGCTGGGCTGGATGAAGCACAAGCTGGAATCAAAATTGCCAGGAGAAATATCAATAACCTCAGATATACAGATGACACCACCCTATGGTAGAAAGTGAAGAGGAACTAAAGAGCCTCCTGATGAAAGTGAAAGAGGAGAGTGAAAAAGTTGGCTTAAAGCTCAACATTCAGAAAACTAAGATCATGGCATCCGGTCCCATCTCTTCATGTAAAATAGATGGGGAAGCAGTGGAAACAGTGACTGACTTTATTTTGGGGGGCTCCAAAATCACTGCAGATGGTGACTGCAGCCATGAAATTAAAAGATGCTTACTCCTTGTAAGGAAAGTTATGACCAACCTAGACAGCGCATTAAAAAGCAGAGACATTACTTTGTCAACAAAGGGCCATCTAGTCAAGGCTATGGTTTTTCCAGTGGTCATGTATGGATGTGAGAGTTGGACTATGAAGAAAGCTGAGCACAGAAGAATTGATGGTTTTGAGCTGCGGTGTTGGAGAAGACTCTTGAGAGTCTCCTGGACTGCAAGGAGATCCAACCAGTCCATCCTAAAGAAAATCAGTCCTGGGTGTTTATTGGAAGGACTGATGTTGAAGATGAAACTCCAATATTTTGGCCACCTGATGCGAAGAGCTGACTCATTTGAAAAGACCCTTATGTTGGGAAAGACTGAAGGCAGGAGGAGAAGGGGATGACAGAGATGAGATGGTTGGATGGCATCACCGACTCAATGGACATGAGTTTGGGTAAACCTCGGGAGTTGGTGATGGACAGCGAGGCCTGACGTGCTGCAGACCATGGGGTCGCAAAGAGTCGTACACGACTGAGCGACTGAACTGACACAGTCAAAGTCTTTAGTATAGTCAAGGAAGCTGAAATAGATGTTTTTCTGGAACTCTCTTGCTTATTGATGATCCAACAGATGTTGACAATTTGATCTCCGGTTCCTCTGCCTTTTTTAAATCCAGTTTGAACATCTGGAAGTTCTCGGTTCCTGTACTATTGAAGCCTAGCTTGGAGAATTTTGAAGATTACTTTGATAGTATGTGAGATGAGTGCAATTGTACAGTAGTTTGAACATTTTTGGTACTGAAATGAAAACTGACCTTTTCCAGTCCTTTGGCCACAGCTGAGCTTTCCAAATTTGCTGGCATATTGAGTGCAGCACTTTAACAGCATCTTTTAGGATTTGAAATAGCTCAGCTGGGATTCCATCACCTCCACTAGTGTTGTTCACAGTGATGCTTCCTAAAGCCCACTTAAGCTCACACTTCAGGTTGTCTGGCTCTAGGCGAGTGGTCACACCATCATGGTTATCTGGGTTATGAGGATCTTTTTTGTACAGTTCTTCCATGTATTCTTGCCACCTCTTCTTAATATCTTCTGCTTCTGTTAGGTACATACCATTTCTGTCCTTTATTGTGCCCATCTTTGCATGAAATTTTCTCTTGATATCTCTGATTTTCTTGAAGAGATCTCTAGTCTTCCCCATTCTGTTTTTTTCCTCCATTTCTTTGCATTGTTCACTTAAAAAGGCGTTCTTATTTCTCCTTGCTGTTCTTTGGAACTCTGCATTCAAATGGACATATCTTTCCTTTTCTCCTTTGCCTTTCACTTCTCTCCTTTTCTCAGCTATTGGGAAGGCCTCCTCAGAGAAGCATTTTGCCTTTTTTGCAGTTCTTTTTCTTGGGATGATTTTGATCACCACCTCCTGTACGATGTTATGAACTTCTGTCCATAGTTCTTCAGGCACTCTAAGAGATCTAATCCCTTGAATCTATTTGTCACTTCCACTGTATAATCATAAGGGATTTGATTTAGGTCATACTTCAGTGGCCTAGTGGTTTTCCCTACATTCTCAATTTAAGTCTGAATTTTACAATAAGGAGTTAGCTATACAATATTTAGAGTCACATCTCTGGAGTAGTCTGGTATTTTCCTTGCACACATGGCATCTCTTATATGCAGGAGGCTTGCATTTCTTCTTGCAGCTAAAGGGTATTGGAAACAGTATGGAATCTGATGGTGACTGGCTTTCCAGTGAACTCCACCTCAGCTATATGTGAAGAGAAGCCTTCTATCTGGTATGTACTCAATGTTGGTTGATTGTAGATTATTCCTAGCTAAATATCATCTTTTGTAAGGAGCCTAGGCACCTTGGATTTAAGCTGAGTAACCATAATTTGTTGAGGGATCAGACTGGCCCCTAGTGAAGGAAACAGTGAGGCCAACGACCCCAGAGAGGAGCACTCCGATCCAGCATCTTAGGTAAAGCCCCTAGCGCTGCAGCTTTGGACTGCAACCCACAAAATGCAAAATCATTTTATTTATTTAAGTGGGTGTGACCAGCTTTTTTTCCCTTTGAATGAGCTAAAGAAATATAAAATATCTGAATATATGAATATTTAACTTAATAAAATTATTAATATTATAATATTATTCCTACATAATCTTACTGTTTCAAGAAAACTTTTTCATTTGTTCATGTACTGTTTTTTTCTGGAATACAATGTAGAAAGGGTGTGTATTTGGTTGTGTGTCTGGTTGAAATGCACAACCTTAGGGAGGAGAGACTTATAATAAGAAAAATTACCCTGACACTCTTAATCTAGAAGCCTTACATTTCTTTCCTTTTTTTTTGAGGAAGGGTTTGAGATGTTTCTCTTAATCCTGTCCTTTTCATTCATCTTCTGTTCATCCTACTTGGGATAATCAAGGAAGAAAACATTTTCTTCTGTTCCTCCTATGCCCCTTCTCAATGTCAGGCAGTGCTCAGGTAGGTCTAGAAGGCTGGACTGCTCCATTTCTCTCTCCCCTGGGGCAAAGCAGTCAAGAGTGAGCTGGGCTGCTGGGTTCTGGGAAGGGGTTGGAGTAGCCTTCTTACCCGAGATAGGTGACATCAGTGAAAAAATTACAGAAAATCTCCTTTGGATCCTCAAACCTAGGTTGCTAGGCAGAAATCTGGAGCCAATGTACAGAGACAAACAGTGTTTAAAAAAAGTAGGGGAGGAAAGGTTGATCTTGCAGTGTTGAAATGGGAAGACGGGAGGTTAAGAGGAAGAATTCCAAAAATGAGAAACAGCCATAGTAAAGCTTCGTGATCTGAAAATGAGAAAAACTAAAAATCTGTAAGCTCTTTCCTTATCTACATATTTACATATTTTAAATATGACCAGAAGGAGATGATGGAGGTGTGTGTTACATGGACATATCCATTTTCAAATTATGTAGCTAATTGTGCATTTCAGTGCATATACATTTTACTTAAAAAAAAAAAATAGATCCCTCCCACCACATGAAGGTAGAGTGAGAAGGCTCCAGCTATGAACCAGGAAGGATACCTTCACCAGAGAAGGAGACCATGCTGCTACCTTGATCTTCAACCTTCAGCCTCCAGAACCATGAGAAATAAATTTCTGTGGTCATATATGTCAAATTTATGTATATATATATATATATATATATATATATATATGTAGAGAGAGAGAGAGAGAGCAACAGAAATTTATTTCTCATGATTCTGGAGAGGACCATGAGAAATAAATTAGACATCAAGAGGTCCTCTTGATCAATTTACACCTTGAGGTCTTCTGGTAAAGACCTCCTTCGTATATATATATATATATGACAACAGAAATATATATGTAAAATTGAATAAGAGTGGGAAGTGTATGGGGCTTCCCTGGTGGCTCAGATGATAAAGAATCTGCCTGCAATCAGGAGACCTGGGAAGTGTATGGCAGTACATACGGGTCAAGAATGGCTGATTATAAAGGCTGGGTGATGGGTCCATGGGGATTCATGATATTATTCTGTTTACTTTGTGTTTGAAAATTTCCACAATATCTTGAAAGCTGTTAGCAGTCTTCCTTGTTATTAATCCATCCAAGGGATGATATTTTGTTTTTCTCCATAACCTCTAACCAACATGGAAGCAATGAATGGGCTACACTTTTCCACATTCTTCACTGCTTCCAACAGCCAAGACCTGAAGTCAAGATAGACAAAGCTCTCCAGGAGAGGCATAGCTACCACATTTACACTGGACAATCAGAAGAAATCTAAAAGAGACAATAGATTTGTGTCTGAAAAATTTGTTACATCCAGCATTCCTCTTTATTTTTTTATTTATTTTAATTGGAGGCTAATTACTTTACAACATTTATTGGTTTTGCCATACATTGACATGAATCAGCCATGGGTGTACATGTGTTCCCCATCCTGAACCCCCCTCCCACCTCCCTCCCCATCCCATCCCTCAGGGTCATCCCAGTGTACCCACCCTGAGTACCCTGTCTCATGCATAGAACCTGGACTGGCCTCTTTAATGTCAGACCTTTCCAGAAGTCTGTGGAGGTAAGAAGAGACTTGTGCTTGTTATATCTGTTGTGCCTTGATAATTAAGGAGGCAATAAGACCTGTAGCTACCTAGCAAGGACCTGATGTTGTAAATGATGACAGAGAAGGTGGGATGGCAACAGCTGGAAATTCAACACATGTGGTTTGCTCTAACAGGAAGCCACAAACTAATCCTACACAGCATGAAACTTGCAGAATTGCTTTCTCAGAGCTAAGAATATAAAGCCTTGCTAGTGAGGAAGTGGTCCCCGTCATCTACCTCCTCATTAACAGGCCCAGAGTGAGGGTGTGCTGCCAGAGGCTGATCCCGAGTCTAATGACATGAAGCAGAACTGGAGCACTGATGTGAAATGATGTAGTAGAAAGGCGTTCTAGTCGTGAGCCTTCAAGTAACTGTACAGTGTTGGACAACCCATTCAGTTAAGTTATGCTTTCATGAGGAAATTTGGTTGTATTTTAACAGTCCCTTTTATTTCTAAAATTCCATGATTCATTTGCCATAGTTAAAGTTTCACTCACCCATTACGTGGGTGAACTATCAATAAGGCAAAATTATCCTCTGTTCATGTGTGACCTAATTTTTTTTGTTGAAGTATAGTTGATTTATACTACTTGTTAATTTCAGATAAGAGTCAATCTCACAAGGAGAGAGAATAATAATTACTTCTATGTGGTGATTTAGGGCATAATGAGATGGAATCTGACGTTTGTAAATCCTCACTAGCTCTAGCATTTCCTGATATTACATTAGATTTGTCTCTTTATACTTTGGAGATTCATCAAGACTCCGTTATTGAACAGATATGCACTTGGAAGAATATTCAGCCCTTAACACTGATTTAAAACTTTATGAGAGTAGTCTATTAGGTAGGTCTTTTGGGCAGGAGGAGAGGAAGGGGTGAAGAAGAGTAACACCAGTGTGAATCCAGTACACTTCCTGCACTCCACTACCCTGAAGGATGGATTAGTTGTTATAGGAAAGGGAATATAGGGGAATTAAGGTGAGACAGTTGTTTGGGGAGACTTGAACCAGTTGGAGTCAACATGAATTTTAGCACCTGACTCTCAAATTCCTTTCATCTCTGTTATGGACTGAATATTGGTGTCCCCTGAAATTCACATGTTGAAACTCTAACTTCTAATGCTATAGTATCTGGGGATGGGGCCTTTGGGAGGTAATTTGGGTTCAATGAGGCCATGTAGGATGGGGTCCTCATGATGAAATTAGTGCCCTTATAAGAGGATACTTGAAAGAGTTTACTCTCTCCCTCCATATACACAGTTTACTCTCTCTCTTTTTCCATACATACCAAGGAAAGGCCACGTGAGCATACAGTGAGAAGGTGGATGTCTACAAACTGCAAAGACAGCTCTCACCAGAACTGGATCCTACTGATGTAGATTCTAGGCTTTCCAGACTCCAGCACTATGAGAAAATAAATTTCTAGTTAAAGCCTCAGTCTTGTCAGCAAAAGCCAACTAATACAATCTCCGTTTAATCATGTAGTCCCTTTCCCTTCCAATGTTCAGTTCAGTTCAGTTCAGTCGCTCAGTCGTGTCTGACTCTCCGCGACCCCATGAATCACAGCACGCCAGGCCTCCCTGTCCATCACCAACTCCCGGAGTTCACTCAAACTCATGTCCACAGAGTCAGTGATGCCATCCAGCCATCTCATTCTCCGTCGTCCCCTTCTCCTCCCGCCCCCTTAGCCATGAACCAATCTGCCAGAGTAAACATGAAAGAAATGTCCTTAAGACATCTGTCCAGGATTATTCTTTAATGTTATTCCTCAAGCAGAGGTTACCAGGCTAGTTTTCTTGTGGTACTGTTGCTGACATTAACTACTTTCAGATAGTCTATTCAAACATGGTGGTTACATTTCTTAAAGAAACTTTTCTCTCTTAACCCACATGTGAAATAGGTTTATTAACTTGATATCTGTTGGAGCTGAAAATACTTATAATTTTTGTTTTTTAAATATCAGCATTTTCAAACATGTTCCAAAGTAAAGAGAATAGTACAAAGAGCACCTATATACCCATTACCCAATTTCAGTGATTACCAGGATTTAGCTGCTGAAGATTTTAAAGAAAAATACCAATGAGTGACAAAGGATTGTATTTATTTATATTATATTTAAGCATGATATGGGGAAAGTAAGCTCAGTATTTTGTGGGATGTGAATATACTATCAAATTAGAGAAAAAAGCATATATTTAATTCTTCTTCAACTATATGCAAGGGTAAATTTGGCCTAAGCTTTAAAAACTTAGATTGTTTAATAAAATGCAAACATTAAAATTCAGTGATAAATCTTTTTTTTTTTTTAACTGCACTCTCTAGCTTGAGGGATCTTAGTCCCCTACCCTCAGCAATGAAAGTGTGGAAGCATAAGCACTGGGTCACCAGGAAATGCCCAAGAAATCTTTTCTCCCTCAGTAGGTCCTTGATGTTTTTTTATCTTTAGAAGATCCTAGGAGAGGGTTTCCAGGAGAGTGTTCCACAAAGAGATAGGTTCTTTCTCTTCATATCTGAGTTCATCTGAACACTCTTCTGAGGGAGAAAGCTAGGGGCACTCATTCTCTGACTCTTTGTGACCCCGTGCACTGTAGCCTACCAGGCTCCTCTGTCCATGGGATTTTCCAGGCAAAAATAATGGAGTCGGTTGCCATTTCCTTCTCCAGGAGATCTTCCTGACCCAGGGATTGAACCTGGGTCTCCCACATTGTGGGCAATGCTTTACCATCTGAGCCACCAGGGAAGTCTCATTCTCCCCAGCCTACTGCATTCTCTCATAGATTCTACCTGATTCTTTTTATAATCACAACTAAATCCTAACTTGATTTTTACATCCTACTCTTACTGGCCCCCCAACAGCACCATTTCCTTAAAATTCAACAAAGATGTGTGCCAAGGCACATATTTTTATCACTCCTATCTTCCAAACAGTATAGGGGTTCTACTTCCCAGTAAACTCAATTTCCTCTGCTTCAAGACCACAGATTGGACTCATATGTCTCCCCTTGGGTCACTGCTTTCTTCCTTGCTTCCTTCAACCTGCCTTGCTTTGTTTCCAGAGGGCAGTCTTCAGGGTCGTGACATGGTACTTTATCTTCAACACTCCTTTGCTTAGAAAGTTCTTCCCTGTGAGCTTTTCCATACCTCTTCTTCCCCTTTTACTGTGTGTCTCTTTAAAATTACAACTACTTAAAAAACTAGTAGTCATATATGGATGTGAGAGTTGGACTATAAAGAAAGCTTAGCACTGAAGAATTGATGCTTTTGAACTCTGGTATTGAAGAAGACTCTCAAGAGTCCCTTTGACTGCAAAGAGATCCAACCAGTCTATCCTAAAGGAAATCAGTCCTGAATATTCATCGGAAGGGCTGATGCTGAAGCTCCAATACTTTGGTCACCTGATGTGAAGAACTGACTCTTTAGAAAAGACCCTGATGCTGGGAAAGATTGAAGGCAGGAGGAGAAGGCGCCGACAGAGGATGAGATGGTTAGATGACATCACAGACTTGGACATGAGTTTGAGCAAGCTCTGGGAGTTGGTGATGGACAGGGAAGCCTGGCATGCTGCAGTCCATGGGGTTGCAAAGAGTTGAACATGACTGAGCAACTGAAATGACCTGAAAAAACTAGTAAGACAGCCTGGAAGAGGTGAACTTCCTCTTCTCCTCAGTCATCCTCAGCATGAGATAGCCTATGCTATGTGAGTTATACAGTGCATTTGCTGGCCTAATGTGTTCACATTTTGGTGCTGAGTTTTAGTGTTTGGGAGAGGTTTAAGGGTGTCCTAGATATTTTGGAGGAATATCCTATAAAATATTCATTTAAAATTTACACTCTAAGACCTAAAATGCCATGCATATTTCAATTTTCCTCCAAGTGCTAAATATATAGTGTTTGATATAGTTGGGATATTCTACAGTGATATGATAGATAAGAAAAAGAGGAAGAATATAAAATAATTGCTGTCAACTTTATAAAAAAAAGAACAAGAATATAAAATAATTGATAGCAGCTTTCATAGAGTCTATTTTTTAATTTTTAAGTATGAACATTGTCTCACATGAACCCAGTGGCTGCTATCTCAACCTCTGCTCTGATTACTGCAATCACAGTTGTTCACAGTTGTATTGATATATTAAAACTAATGACAGTCAAGGAGGGGCTAGGGCAAAAGATAGTTTTCTACTACCACCTTGTGGCCAACTTATTAAAATACATTTTAAGCTGATTACTATATAGGCAGGAAGGTACATACATATAGAGAGAATTAGCAAAATATTTTTGATGCATGTACAATTATACTTGTAATAAATGATAAAGCTAGAAGAAATTTCACAATTACCGAACACTTAGGTAGTGGGGACAGATTTCACTACATAGATTTTGACATGCAGGACTTAATTTCTTTGTAATTAACTTAATCTCAGTTAATTCAGTGGCCCCTATTCCACCCCTAGGCTTGCTTTTAAACTCTGGAGGACTTAAGGGGTGTCATGACATTAGAAAATGTGGGAACGGTTTCTGATCTTTTGTCATCTTATTACTTGTTCTGAGCTGCACAACACCTGCAGGTCTGGTGTATATCTCTGCCAATTCCGGGCTCCTTTTGGACACCAGGAATCTGGTGTTCTATGCCACATTGAGTCCCACCTGCCCAGATACTCTGTACCACCACTCTTTTCCAGGCTGCCTCCCTGGGGCTCCACCTGAGAAAGGAGCACAGGTCAGGCTTGTCTAGGGTCTCCCAGACCATGTGGAGTTTCTGTTTTGTCTTCCTGTAGGAGGACAGAGCTCAAGATCCTTTTTATTTCTTACTTTCTTAATTTTTAAAATTAAAAAAAAAAAACACACACAACTTTTGTCCGTGTTGTGCAGCATGCAAGATCTTACTTCCCAGACCAAGGATTGAGCCTGTGCCCGCTGCAGTGGAAGCGTGTAGTCCTAACCACTGGCACTCCAGGGGATTCCTTCAGGATCCTTTTTAGTGACTCAACTGGAGTGTTCTTGCCTGGAGAATCCCAGGGACAGGGGAGCCTGGTGGGCTTCCGTCTGTGGGGTCACACAGAGTCGGACACGACTGAAGTGACTTAGCAGCAGCAGCAGCATGTTAGTACATGACTGCTTCCTCCCCCAAGTCTCCCCATTTCTTCCACCTCCCAGCCCCTAACAACCACCTTTCCACTCTCTGAGTGGAAAGTTTCACTGAGTTTGACCTTATTCTTTTATATCTTAAAATATAAATCACCTTTAAGTGCTTACAATTCCACATGCAATGTTTGTCTTTCTCTGTCTGGCTTATTTCACTTAGCATAATGTCCTCCATGTTCATCCATGTTGTTGCAAATGATAGAATTTCCTTATTTTTTAAAAAAATATTTCCTTTTTAAAAAATGTGAATGACATCCCATTTTGTATATGTATATGTGTGTATATAGATATATGTACATATTTTCTTAATCCATCCATCCATTGACAAACATTTAGGTTGTCTCCTATAATGAAGGATATTACAGTGAACACGGGAGTACAGATACCTTTTTCAGGTAATAGTTTTGTTTCCTTTGCATTTATACTTATAAGTAGGATTGCTGGATCATATGGTGTGAAAAGTGTGTGAAAGTGTTAGTTGCTCATTTGTGTCTGACTGCAACCCCATGGGCTGTAGCCCGCCAGGCTCCTGTGTCCATGGAATTGTCCAGCCAAGAATACTGAGGTGGGTAGCCATTCGCTTCTCCAGGAGAACTTCCCAACCCAGCGACTGAACCTGGGTCTCCTGCATTGCAGGCAGATTCTTTACCATCTGAGCCATGAGGGAAGCCAAATGGTATTTCTATTTTTAATTTTTGAGAGGCAACAATTCTCTTGTCCACAGTGGCTATTCAGTTCAGTTCAGCCACTCAGTCGTGTCCGACTCTTTGTGACCCCATAAATCACAGCACGCCAGGCCTCCCTGTCCATCACCAACTCCCGGAGTTTACCCAAACTCATGTCCATCGAGTCGGTGATGCCATCCAGCCATCTCATCCTCTTTCATCCCCTTCTCCTCCTGCCCACAATCCCTCCCAGCATCAGGGTCTTTTCCAATGAGTCAACTCTTCGCATGAAGTGGCCAAAGTATTGGAACTTCAACTTCAGTATCAGTCCTTCCAATGAACACCCAATACTGGTCTCCTTTAGGATGGACTGGTTGGATCTCCTCGCAGTCCAATGGACTCTCAAGAGTCTTCTCCAACACTACAGTTCAAAAACATCAATTCTTCGGCGATCAGCTTTCTTCACAGTCCAACTCTCACATCCATACCTGACTACTGGAAAAACCATACCCTTGACTAGACGGATCTTTGTTGGCAAAGTAATGTCTCTGCTTTTTAATATGCTATCTAAGTTGGTCATAACTTTCCTTCCAAGGAGTAAGCGTCTTTTAATTTCATGGTTGTACCAGTTTATATTTCCATAATTCATGTACCTGCTTGCCATTTGTATGTCTTCATACAAATGAAGAAATGCTTTTTCAGGTCTTTTGCCCATTTTTAGTTAGGTTATTTATTGTTTTGCTATTAAGTTATGTGAGCTTCTTATATATTTTGAATATGAACCCCTTATAGGATATGTGATTTGCAAATATTTTCTTCCATTTCATAGGTTGTCTTTTCATTTTATTGATTGTTTTCTTTGCAGAAAAGATTTTTAGATTGATGTAGTCACACTTATTTTAATTATTTTTGCTTTTGTTGCCTAATTCAAAAAATCATTGCCAAGGCCATTGTCACAGAGATGAGTCCATGTGTTTTATTCCAGGAGTTTTGTAGTTTTATGTCTTATGTTTAAATCTTTAATCCATTTTGAATTGATTTTTCTGTACAGTGTAAGATAGGAATTCAATTTCTTTGTTTTGTTCATGGTTGTCCAGTTTTCTCAACACCATTTATAATTAGAATACTTCTGTAAGAAAGAGCTGTCCTTTCCCTCATTTATTTATATATTCAGTTATATATTAATATTTCTTTGGGCTCATGGATATTTATTTTATGGATTATATTATAATACCATCATTATTTTATCTGTCAAATTATACCAGCACTAAGTCTTAAGAAGGAGCTCCTTGAGGTTGTCTCCTGAGGTTGTCTCCTGTGTTCTTTTGATAAGACCCCTGTTTTGAGCAATTCCTTGCTTTCTGATACATAATGATGTTTCAGGTGCATCTTGTTCTGTCCTTTTGAAGCCCTAGAATCAACCATTTTTTAGGGAGCCTTGGTTCCTTTTATTGAAGAGTGGTATTTAGAAACTAGGATCTGAGTGCTAGGTGCACTCAAAGGTTCAGTTCAGTTCAGTCGCTCAGTCATGTCCGACTCTTTGCAACCCCATGAATCACAGCACGCCAGGCCTCCCTTTCCATCACCAACTCCTGGAGTTCACTCAAACTCATGTCCATCAAGTCGGTGATGCCATCCAGCCATCTCATTCTCTGTCGTCCCCGTCTCCTCCAACCCCCAATCCCTCCTAGCATCAGACTCTTTTCCAGTGAGTCAACTTGTTGCACTCAAAGGTATTGGGATGTTATTGCTTCTAGGCCATCTCAGTGTTTATACTCACACATACACACTTATTTTGTCTATCTATCCCTCTGTGTGTGTATATTAAGAGCCAGATACTGCTAATTCCAATCCAATACCACAGACCTCGTTCTGATTATCCCTCTTATTTGTAATTCCTTCTTCCAAAATTCAGTTGCAGACTAGGGAAGAGGGAAAATCACAGGAGAGGGAAGGTAAGTCACTTCTGTAAACATTCCATTGGCTAAAACTTAGCCATTTGGCTTCACAATTTCAAGGCAAAAATAGAGGCAGACACATGAGAGGATGTGGGAGAAATGCGGTCTAGTGTTCTTAGAAAGAAGAGGAGAAACAAGAAAATTTATGAGCATGAACATTCTTTGCCATATGCATGCTGCTGCACAAATATTGTAATTTTCAAAGTGTGCTATGAAGTGGGAAAGTTTGAGAAGTACTAATCTAGACAGACTCAATGATTTGTAAAAATTAAGGATCCACTAGATTTCTTTCAATTAAATGTTATCTAATTAGGGCTGAGCACAACAATTTTACTATTATTATTATTAGGGAATATTTTTGAAAAGTAAATAATGGAGTTAGTGGAAAAACATCAAAACTTAAGTGTAATAAGTAGCTCAAGGTTTCAATTCAAAACATATATTTTTACTTTAATCTCTAAGACAAATAGAAATCTGAGTGTTTATGTATATAAATCTGTTTGTTGTGTTGGGCTTTTGGGTTTATTTTCTAAACTATCATTATTTGTGACTCTGTGACATCCTGTGAAATTTGTAAGAAAGTGACTAACATGGTAGAATAATAATTACGCTTTAACAGATACTGCGTTGCCAATTCAAATTCTGTGTGGATGTATTAGGAGTTCTGTGGTCTTTTTCTACTTTAGTGAAGGAGACAGTTACTTTCTGTGGCTTACTCCCTAATTTCTTATGAAGTCTTAATGCACCTTCTGGGAATTAAAATATTCTACCCTCAAAGATAGCTGTTCTTCCCCTTTTAGTGTAACCATATCTCTGTTATTTGCTCGTGGAAAATTAGACATGTTTACTTGAGATTAATTATCTAAACTAAACAGACCTGCAAGTTAGTACCTGGTATAAGGGACTATTTAATTAATAAAGAATATTTGATCATTCAATTTGAACTGAAATTATATTTCATTTTAAAACATAAAAAAATCACATAACAACTCTGTTTATCTGGAGGTCCAAGAATGACTTTTATGAAGAAGGAAAACCAGTATACCTATGCCTTCTGTTATTATGTAGGAAAAAATAGTATTAGATTCAAAGTCTTGTAGGTTATTTTTTAAAAAAACAAATTTACCGAGGTATAACTGACATACAATAGTACATATATTGACAGTGTATACTTTCAAAAGTTTAGATATATGTATACATAAATGAAACCGTCACTCAAATCAAGGTAATGGATATATCCATCACCCCAGAGTTTCCTCATGTCCCTTTGAAATTCCTTCCTCTCTACGCTATCCCTAGGCAACAACTGATGGGCTTTCTGTCACTGTAGATTAGTTTGCACTTTCTAGAGTGCTGCATGAATGAAATTATAGAGCTGTACTCTTTTTGTCTGACTTCTTTTATTTGGTATATTTATTTTGATGTTCATCCACGTTGCTGTGTGTAACAATGGCTCATTCTTTTTATAGTTGGGCAGTATTGCACCGTGTGCCTGTATCACCATTTCTTTATCCATTCACCTGCTGATGAATGTTTGTAATCTTTCCAGTGTTTGGGCTATTATGAACAAAGCTGCTATGAACATTTGTGCTCTTGTCTTTGTACAGATACATATCGGGGACCGGCCTCGATATGGCCCAGGGTATCCTCGGGATGAACGGCGTCGGTGTCAGAGAGAGAGGGGGGGCGGGGCTGATGATTCCTTGGTTTACGCAGGAAACCAATAAAACCCCAGCACGGGGTTTGCTCTGTTTACGTAGGCCGCAGGCGCCCTCTCGAATCACTGGAGGCACCCCACCAGGGCACCCCCTCGAGTGGGTCTTAGAAGCCCAGGCAGATAAGTAAACGCAGAGGGCCCAGCGCTCCAAGGATCTCAACCAGAAAAAGGAGAATAGAGAAAAGGGCGGAAAAAGAGAAAGAATGACATGGGGAAACCAAGCTTCAGTGAGCAAGGCCCAAAACTTTATTTTCCAGTGCTGCTTTTGTACCCTAAGCTGTGCACATAAAAAATAGAGAAAGAGAGGTATAGAGTCACGCCAAAATCACGCGGGGTCAGCGGTCTTGACCCTTATCAGGATCAGGGATCATTTTTGTATGTCTCGTGATATACAAAATTTTAGGTGGTTTACATCATCTTCTGGCCAGGTGGCCTGCTAACAGTTTATGGCCCTCTCTCCTAACAAAGGTTAGATAGCTAGAAAAAGTCTTATATTCTTTTAAGATGATTTTCCTAAAGTCAGGTGCTAGACCCATGACAAAGTTACATTCCTATAAGGCACAGGTGTAGTGAGCTACAAGAAAGGAATTTATTAACTTAAGATCTGATGTGGTTAAATCAAAGGCTACTACTTATATTCTCTATATGTGATTAATATATTTCCAAGGATACAATAGATAGAGGAAACTTTGCAGCAAGCATTGATTCAACAATGAAATCTTTTTTAGTACTATTCTAATGATTTTAACTTCTTCAACAGATTCCTGTATTTTAGAATACAGGCTTTCTGTCCTTGCATGGCTGGGAGGCTATAAACAGTCACATTCATAGTTGTAAGAGCCTGGACAAACTTGTCATGCAAGTTAGAAAGCTATCAGAGGGGCTTGGATTGGAACACTCCTATTAAGCCAAGGAGAACTTTTTAACTGCAGCTCTGAATTAATGTTTTCAGAGAAAGGTGGTTGGGGGGAAGCCCCCATAAGTATGAGAGGACTTGATAAGAGGCGTAAGATAGTAAGGCAGACTCCGGTTTTCTTTGGGGTAGATGCTCGGGTAAGTCCAGGGGGTTCCTCGAGTCCTGATTAGCCTTTGCCCGTCAGGCCTCTTCCCCAATTGACCTTTGCCATGGGTAGGATTTCCCTCGCTGGCTCCCAGCAGATACATGCTTCTGTTTTTCTTGGGTAAGTACCTAGGAATAGAATGGCTGGATTTTGTGGTAGCTATATGTTTTGTGCTCTAATTAATTAACTTTTGACTATGTTCAATCTTTGTTGCTATGCATGGGTTTTCTCTAGTTGCAGAGAGTGGGGCTTCCTCTCTATGCAGGATTCTCATTGTGGTACTTCAGTAGTTATGGCTGTCAGGCTCTAGAGCACAGGCTCAACAGCTGTGGCACATGGGCTTAGCTGCTGGGCAGCATGTGGGATCTTCCTGGATCAGGGCTCAAACTCATGCCTCCTGCATTGGCAGGCATATTCTTTACCACTGAGCCACCAGGGAAACCCTGTGTTTTACTTTTTAAAGAAACTGTTCCAAAGTGGTTTGTTTCCCATCTTAGAATATGAAAATTCCAATTCCTCAACTTGCTTTCTGATAACTTGTAAAATCAGTTAATTTTAGATTTAGACATACTGATCAGTTTGTAGTGGCATCCTTTGGTGGATTTAAGATGCATTTTTCTAATGATGAATGATATTTAGCATTTTTAATGTATTTATTTGCCACTCATATATCTTCTTTGGTCAAGTGTCTGTTCAACTTTGCCCAGTTTAAAAAATTTGGTTGTTTGTTTTCTTATTATGGTATTTGAGGGTTATTCATATATTCTGCCTAGAAAATCCCATGGATGGAGGAGCCTGGTAGGCTGCAGTCCGTGGGGTTGCTAGGGGTCGGACTGAGCGACTTCACTTTCACTTTTCACTTCCACACATTGGAGAAGGAAATGGCAACCCACTCCAGTGTTCTTGCCTGGAGAATCCCAGGGATGGGGGAGCCTGGTGGGCTTCCGTCTATGAGGTCACACACAGTCGGACACGACTGAAGTGACTTAGCAGCAGCAGCAGCACCATATATTCTGGACATATCTTTTATCAGATATATGACTTGCAAATATTTTCCCCCAGTCTGTGTTTTATCTTTTAACAATGTTTGGAAGAACAAAAGTTCTTAACTTGGATGAAATCCAATTTAGCAGTTTTTTTCTTTAATGATCTGTGCTTTTTGGTGTTGTACCTTAAAAAATCTTTGTCTAACCCAAGGTCACAAAGATTTCTTTGATGTATCCTTAGAGAAGTTCTATAGTATTAGTTCTTATACTTAGGCAATGCCTATAATCCATTTTGAGTTTATTTTTTATATGGGGTGAGATAAGGTTTGGAATTATTTGCATTTAGTCATTCAGTTTCAGCACCATTTGTTGCAAAGCTCAGCTTTCCTCCAGTGTGTTAGCTTTTACCTTTGTCAAAAATCAGTTGTCCAAATATATATGGGTTTATTTTTAAACTCTATTTTGTAGCAATGATCTATTTGTTCACATTTATGTCAGCACCACACTATCTTGTGAAATGTAGCTTTTTAATAAGTCTGTAAATCAGATTGTGGTAGCCCTCAAACACTTTTTTCTACTTAAAGTTGTTTTGGATATTTTAGTGCATTCCTATATGAAGCATCAGCTTGTTACTGTTTTATAAAAAATTGTGCTGGGTTCCAGAAAAACGTTTATTTCTGCTTTATTGACTGTGCCAAAACCTTTGACTATGTGGATCACAACAAACTCTGGAAAATTTTGAGAGAGATGAGAATACCAGACCACCTGACCTGCCTCCTGAGAAATCTGTATGTAGGTCAGGAAGCAACAATTAGAACTGGACATGGAACAACAGACTGGTTCCAAAGAGGGAAAAGAGTACATCAAGGCTGTATCTTGTCACCCTGCTTATTCAACTTATATGTGGAGTACATCATGAGAAACGCTGGGCTGGATGAAGCACAAGCTGGAATCAAGATTGCCGGGAGAAATATCAATAACCTCAGATATGCAGATGACACCACCCTTATGGCAGAAAGTGAAGAGGAACTAAAAAGCCTCTTGATGAAAGTGAAAGAGGAGAGTGAAAAAGTTGGCTTAAAGTTCAACATTCAGAAAACTAAGATCATGGCATCTGATCCCATCACTTCATGGCAAATAGATGGGGAAACGTGGCTGAGTTTATTTTTTTGGGGCTCCAAAATCACTGCAGATGGTGATTGCATCCATGAAATTAAAAGACGCTTACTCCTTGCAAGGAAAGTTATGACCAACCTAGATAGCATATTAAAAAGCAGAGACATTACTTTGCCAACAAAGGTCCGTCTAGTCAAGGCTATGGTTTTTCCAGTAGTCATGTATGGATGTGAGAGTTGGACTATAAAGAAAGCTGAGCACTGAAGAATTGATGCTTTTGAACTGTGGTGTTGGAGAAGATTCTTGAGAGTCCTTTGGACTGCGAGGAGATCCAACCAGTCCATTCTAAAGGCAATCAGTCCTGAATATTCATTGGAAGGACTGATGTTGAAACTGAAACTCCAATACTTTGGCCACCTGATGCGAAGCACTGACTCATTTGAAAAGACCCTGATGCTGGGGAAGATTGAAGGCAGGAGGAGAAGGAGATGACAGAGGATGAGATGATTGGATGGCCTCACCGATTTGATGGACATGAGTTTGAGTAAACTCCGGGAGTTGATGATGGACAAGGAGGCCTGGGGTGCAGCAGTCCATGGTGTCACAAAGAGTCAGACACGACTGAACAATTGAACTGAACTGAACTGATGCTGATAAGAGGAGAATTGCTATCTTATTTCTACTGCGTTTTCTCATCCCTGTACACAGTATGTGTTCTCATTTGTTTAAATGTTTAATTTTTCTCAGAAATACTCTCTTGTCATGTTAGGGTTTTTAAACAATTTGGAGTAGGATAATTTTCTTTCTTTCTTAGATGTGTTTTGTTGGTTGTTTGCAGCTAATTGCAGTGAAAAGTAAGGTCAAAATGAAAGTGAAACATAGCACTTCAACTCACCCCTCACTGGCCAGAACTAATCAAATGTTCCCACCCAACTGCAACAGGGCCAGGGAGGACAATTCTGAGACATCCCTGGAAAGGAAGGAAACCAGAAATATTTGATGAAATCATCGTTGACTGACATAATATCTTTTGTTGCCTACACAACTTGCTATGTGAACATAAATTTAGTCCATTTCCTTCTAGGTGACCACCTTGTTCAACATAGACCAGACCTTTCATGTTTGTTGTTCAGTTGCTCAGTTGTGTCCTGCTCTTGTGACCCTATGAGGGCAGCACGCCAGGCTTCCCTGTCCTTCATTATCTCCCAGAGGTTGCTCAAACTCATGTCTGTTGATAGGTGATGCCATCCAAACATCTTATCCTTTGCCATGGTAATCCCATTTTTCTTTGCTGATTATTGGGTTAGCCATGTTCTGACTAGGATACATAAGCATATGTATTTCTGGAACTTCTAGGAAAGTTTATCTTAAAAAGAAACATCAGACAGGAGGCACTTATCTTGTCTTTATCTCGGGCTTTGTAATGATTTGCTTACTTGGACCTACAACCAAAAGAGTAGTGTCAAGCCCTAAGGAGGCAGGCTGGTAAGGTGAACAGATTCTGCATGACTGACAACATTAGTATACAATGTTGAAACAGTCAGTCCTGGAACCACCCTATCCTCTGACTTTGTGCTATGTTAGGTAAGAAATGTCCTTATTTGGGACCTTTTTATTTTTAAATTTGGGTTTCCTGTTACTTGAAGTTAAAAGCATCTAGCTGTTAGTGCTGACTGTTAAGGATGATCCAAGAATTGTACTAAGTACTTCATTTGTGGCAACCCACTCCAATATTCTTGCCTGGAAAATCCCATGGACAGAGGAGCCTGGTGGGCTACAAGTCTAAGGTGTCGCAAAGAGTCAGACACGATTGAGCGAATTCACTTTCACTTCACTTAATATAGTCTACCTTAATTCCTATAATATTAATAACAATGTGGGTCAGGAAGATCCCCTGGAGAAGGAAATGGCAACCCATGCTAGTATTCTTGCCTGGAAAATCCCATGGACAGAGGAGCCTGGTGTGCTATAATCCATAGGGTCACCAAAAATTGGACATGGCTGAGCGCACGCACACACATATGGAAGTTAAGTCCTTCCACAGACCATAACTACACAGTGGTAAAAACAAACATTAAAACTTTAGGTCTATCTGACACTAAGTTCAACTTGAAATCATTTGTAAATATTCCATATCTTCTCTAATTTTAATTTTTTTCCCAAAGCATATGTATAAAGTAGAATTGCAGTGTTTCACCCTAAGCAACAAAAACGTCTAGGAGTATACAAAAATGTTAAATAATGAAGAATCTGATTAACCTTATAATTTATTGATATATGATATAGGTAAATATTCTCTTTTATTTCAACAAACATCTTCCATACTCTTACTAGGTACTGCTGCTGCCGCCAAGTTGCTTCAGTCGTGTTTGACTATTTGCAACCCCATAACTATAGCCCACCAGTCTTCTCTGTCCATGGGATTCTCCAGACAAGAATACTGGAGTGGGTTGCTCTTTCCTTCTCCAAGTAGGACTATGAATATTTTGACATTTATTCCAAAAGAAAAGAAAGAAGGAAAAAAAAAACACACAACAGATCAATGCTTGATTATTTACATCTTATGTCAAACTCACAGCAATCCTATAAAATGAATATTAAACATACCCATTTTATGGATGGGAACATGAAGCTAGGAAGGCAAAGTTGTTGGGGTCCTTTAATGGACTGGGACCTGGCAGTCTGGAGATGACAATAAGAAAGTGAAAGAGAGAAAGAAAGAAAGACACAGGACCCAAGCTCTGATGGAGCAAAGGTGCTTTAATGATTTCTCTGTGAGTATATAAATGCTGTGGTACAAGAAATTTCTTTCAACAATGATAAAGATCAGAAAACCGAACGTACAGTAACTGTTACCAAGGGAACCAGGGGTTAGTAATGGTCACAAGGTTAGGAGACAATCCATATCTCAAGAAAGAGGATCAAGACTAAGCAGTTTTGTAATAAAGAGAATGTTTACTAGAGGTGGCCTGTCTCACACAATGACCTCAGTTCCTGGGAGCAGCGTGCTGCTCTGCTTGAAAAGAAACAAAGGACTTGTGAGAAACAGCACATAGGAATCCTCCTGTTAAACATTCCCCGACACAAAGTAACTAGTCAAGTCACAAAGTTTATAAATGATGGAGCCAATAATTAGTGGAATAAAGAAGTTATGGCGGAGAAGGCAATGGCACCCCACTCCAGTACCCTTGCCTGGAAAATCCCATGGATGGAGGAGCCTGGTGAGCTGCGGTCCATGGGGTCGTGAAGAGTTGGACACAACTGAGCAACTTCACCTTCACTTTTCACGTTCATGCATTGGAGAAGAAAATGGCAACCCACTATGGTGTTCTCGCCTGGAGAATCCCAGGGACGGGGGAACCTGGTGGGCTGCCGTCTATGGGGTCACACAGAGTTGGACACGACTGACATGACTTAGCAGCAGTAGCAAAGAAGTCATGGAGGGAGATTATATATGTGTCTGACCCCACATAAAGTGTTTTCAGTTTCATCACAATATATTTGGTGAATTCAGATATTACCTTCTATTTATGATTTGTCCTGGAATGATGCTAGGTCTCATTATCAGCTGGGCCTAGTTTCCATTACCTCATTAATTATTGCTAGCATTACCTTGGACTAGTTTTAACCTCATCCAGCCAGTTTCCTCATTTGTATCTGAGGTAATGTAACTACCTCATATGGTTTCATAAGGATTGGAAAAATAAAGACAGTGTCCCTGTGCACTTAATAAACTGTGGACATTATTATTGCACAGCTAAGGAAATTAGGATACACAGAAATCAACATTGTATTAGTAGAAAATGTCCACACAATTCACTGGTAACCATGCCAGGACCAGGGTACAGGACCCATTCTTGCTCATCAAGAACTCTTTCTAGCAGCCAGTCAAACTGATTCAGTTCAGTTCAGTTCAATTGCTCAGCCGTATCCAACTCTTTGCGACCCTGTGGACTGCAGCACTCCAGGCCTCCCTGTCCAACACAAACTCCCAGAGTTTACTCAAATTCATGTCCATCAAATCGGTGATGCCATCCAATCATCTCATCCTCTGTCATCTCCTTCTCCTCCTACCTTCAATCTTTCCCAGCATCAGGATCTTTTCAAATGAGTCAGTGCTTTGCATCAGGTGGCCAAAGTATTGGAGTTTCAGCCTCAGCATCAGTCCTTCCAAAGAATATTCAGGACTGATTTCCTTTAGGATAGACTGGTTGGATCTCTTCACACTTCAAGGGACTTTAAAGAGTTTTCTCCAACACCACAGTTCAAAAGCATCAATTCTTCAGTGCTCAACTTTCTTTATAGTCCAACTCTCACATCCATACATGACCACTGGAAAACCATAGCGTTGACGAGACGGACATTTGTTGGCAAAGTAATGTCTCTGCTTTTTAACATGCTGTCTAGGTTGGTCATAATTTTCCTTCCAAGGAGTAAGTGTCTTTTAATTTCATGGCTGCAGTCACCATCTGCAGTGATTTTGGAGCCCAAAAAAAAAAGTCAGCCACTGTTTCCCCTGTTTCCCCATCTATTTGCCATGAAGTGATGGGCCCAGATGCCATGATCTTAGTTTTCTGAATGTTGAGCTTTAAGCCAATTTTTTCACTCTCCTCTTTCACTTTCATCAAGAGGCTCTTTATTTCTTCTTCGCTTTCTGCCATAAGGGTGGTGTCATATGCATATCTGAGGTTATTGATATTTCTCCTGGCAGTCTTGTTTCCAGCTTGTGTTTCATCCAGCCCAGGGTTTCTCAGGATGTACTCTGCATATAACTTAAATAAGCAGGGTGACAATATACAGTCTTGACATACTCCTTTTCCTATTTGGAACCAGTCTGCTGTTCCATGTCCAGTTCTAACTGTTGCTTCTTGACCTGCATACAGATTTCTCAAGTTGCTTTACTAGCGTGTGAGATGAGTGCAACTGTGTGGTAGTTTGAGCATTCTTTGGCATTGCTTTTCTTAGGGATTAGAATGAAAACTGACCTTTTCCAGTCCTGTGGCCGCTGCTGAGTTTTCCAAATTTGCTGGCATATTGAGTGCAGCACTTTCATAGCATCATCTTTTAGGATTTGAAATAGCTCAACAGGAATTCCATCACCTCCACTAGCTTTGTTCATCATAATGCTTCCTAAGACTCACTTGATTTTGCATTCCAGAATATCTGGCTCTAGGTGAGTGATCACACCATAGTGATTATCTGGGTCATAAAAATCTTTTTTTTTGTATTTCTTCTGTGTATTCTTGCCACCTCTTCTTAATATCTTCTTCTTCTGTTAGGTTCACAGCATTTCTGTCCTTTATTGTACCCATCTTTGCATGAAATGTTCCCTTGATATCCCTAATTTTCTTGAAGACATCTCTAGTTTTTCCCATTTGTTTTCCTCTATCTGTTTTCCCTATTGTTTTCCTCTATTTCTTTGCATTGATTGCTAAGGAAAACTTTCTTATCTGTCCTTGCTATTCTTTGGAACTCTGCATTTAAATGGGTATATCTTTCTTTTTCTCCTTTGACTTTTGCTTCTCTTCTATTCACAGCTATTTGTAAGGCCTCCTCACACAACCATTTTGCCCTTTTGTATTTCTTTTCCTTGGGGATCATCTTGCCTCCTATACAATGTCATGTACCTCTGTCCATAGTTCTTCAGGCACTCTATCAGATCTAATACCTTGAATCTATTTATCACTTGCACTGTACAACTGTAAGGGATTTGATTTAGGCCATACCTGAATGGTCTAGTGGTTTACTCTACTTTCTTCAATTTATGTCTGAATTTGGCAATAAAGAGTCTATGATCTGAGCCACAGTCAGCTCCCAGTCTTGTTATTGCTGACTGTATTGAACTTCCCCATCTTTGACTGCAAAGAATATAATCACTCTGATTTTGGTGTTGACCATCTGGTGATGTCCATGTGTAGAGTCTTCTCTTGTGTTGTTGGAAGAGGGTGTTTGCTATGACCAGTGCTTTCTTTTGGCAAAACTCTATTAGCCTTTACCCTGCTTCATTCTGTACTCCAAGGCCAAATCTGCCTGTTACTCCAGGTGTTTCTTGACTTCCTACTTTTGCATTCCAGTCACCTGTAATGAAAAGGACATATTTTTTGGGTGTTAGTTCTAGAAGGTCTTGTAGGTCTTCATAGAACCGTTCAACTTCAGCTTCTTCATTACTGGTCGGGTCATAGACTTGGATTAGTGTGACACTGAATGGTTTGCTTGTAAATGAACAGCAATCATTCTGTCGTTTTTGAGAAATTGCATCCAAGTACTGCATTTCAGACTCTTTTGCTAACCATGATGGCTACTCCATTTCTTTGAAGGGATTCCTGCCCACAGTAGTATATGTAATGGCCATCTGAGTTAAATTCACCCATTCCAGTCCATTTTAATTCACTTATTCCTAAAATGTTGTTGTTCACTCTTGCCATCTCCTGTTTGACCACTTCCAATTTGCCTTGATTCATGGACCTAACATTCCAGGTTCCTATGCAATATTCCTCTTCACAGCATTGGACTTTACTTCCATCACCAGTCACATTCACAACTGGGTGGTGTTTTTTTCCTTGACATTGTGTCTTCATTCTTTCTGGAGTTATTTCTCCACTGATCTCCAGTACCATATCGGGCACCTACTGATCTGGGGAGCTCATCTTTCTGTGTCCTATCTTTTTGTCTTTTCACACTATTCATGGGGTTCTCAAGGCAAGCATACTGAAGTGGTTTGAACTACGTTTTGTTATAACTCTCCACCATGACCTGCCCATCTTGGGTGGCCCTACAGGGCATGGATCACAGTTACATTGAGTTAGACAAGACTGTGGTCCTTGTGATCAGATTGGTCAGTTTCCTGTGATTATGGTTTTCTGTCTATCTGCCCTCTGTTGGAAAAGGATAAGCGGCTTACAGGAGCTTCCTGATGGGAAAGACTGACTGAGGGGAAAATTGAGTCTTGTTCTGATGGCTGGGGCCATGTTCAGTAAATCTTTAATCCAATTTTCTGTTGATGGGTGGGGCTGTGTTCCCTCCCTGTTATTTCAGTTCAGTTCAGTTCATTTCAGTCCCTCAGTCATGTCTGACTCACTGCGACCCTATGAATCACAGCACACCAGGCCTCCCTGTCCATCACCAACTCACGGAGTCCACTCAAACTCATGTCCATCGAGTCGGTGATGCCATCCAGCCATCTCATTGTCTGTCGTCCCCTTCTCCCCCTGCCCCAAATCCCTCCCAGCATCAGAGTCTTTTCCAGTGAGTCAACTCTTCGCATGAGGTGGCCAAAGTATTGCAGTTTCAGCTTCAGCATCAGTCCTTCCAATGAACACCCAGGATTGATCTCCTTTAGAATGGACTGGTTGGATCTCCTTGCAGTACAAAGGACTCTCAAGAGTCTTCTCCAATACCACAGTTCAAAAGCATCAATTCTTCGGCGATCAGCTTTCTTCACAGTCCAACTCTCACATCCATACATGACCATGGGAAAAACCATAGCCTTGACTAGACGGACCTTGGTTGGCAAAGTAATGTCTCTGCTTTTTAATATACTATCAAGGTTGGTCATAACTTTCCTTCCAAGGAGTAAGCGTCTTTTAATTTCATGGCTGAAATCAGCATCTGCAGTGATTTTGGAGCCCAAAAAAATAAAGTCTGACACTGTTTCCACTGTTTTTCCATCTATTTCACATGAAGTGATGGGACCAGATGCCATGATCTTTGTTTTCTGAATGTTGAGCTTCAAGCCAACATTTTCACTCTCCTCTTTCACTTTCAGCAAGAGGATTTGAGTTCCTCTTCACTTTCTGCCATAAGGGTAGTGTCATCTGTATATCTGAGGTTATTAATATTTCTCCCAGCAATCTTGATTCCAGCTTGTTCTTCTTCCAGCCCAGCGTTCCTCATGATGTACTCTGTATATAAGTTAAATAAGCAAGGTGACAATATACAGCCTTGACGCACTCCTTTTCCTATTTGGAACCAGTCTGTTTTTCCATGTCCAGTTCTGACTGTTGCTTCCTGACCTGCATACAGGTTTCTCAAGAGGCAGGTCAGGTGGTCTGGTATTCCCATCTCTTTCAGAATATTCCACAGTTTATTGTGATCCACACAGTCAAAGGCTTTGGCATAGTCAATGAAGCAGAAATAGATGTTTTTCTGAAACTCTCTTGCTTTCTCCATGATCCAGCGGATGTTGGCAATTTGATCTCTGGTGCCTCTGTCTTTTCTAAAACCTGCTTGAACATCTGGGAGTTCATGGTTCACATATTGCTGAAGCCTGGCTTGGATAATTTTGAGCATGACTTTACTAGCATGTGAGATGAGTGCAATTGTGCGGTAGTTTGAGCATTCTTTGGCATTGCCTTTCTTTGGGATTGGAATGAAGACTGACCTTTTCCAGTCCTGTGGCCACTGCTGAGTTTTCCAAATTTGCTGGCATATTGAGTGCAGCACTTTCACAGCATCATCTTTCAAGATTTGAAATAGCTCAACTGGAATTCCATCATCTCCACTAGCTTTGTTCGTAGTGATGCTTTCTAAGGCCCACTTGACTTCACATTCCAAGATGTCTGGCTCTAGGTCAGTGATCACGTTATCGTGACTATCTTGGTCATGAAGATCTTTTTTGTACAGTTCTTCTGTATTCTTGCCACCTCTTCTTAATATCTTCTGCTTCTGTTAGGTCCATACCATTTCTGTCCTTTATCGAGCCCATCTTTGCATGAAATGTTCCCTTGGAATCTCTAATCTTCTTGAAGAGATCTCTTGTTTTTCCTATTCTGTTGTTTTCCTCTATTTCTTTGCATTGATCGCTGAGGAAGGCTTTCTTATCTCTCCTTGCTATTCTTTGTAACTCTGCATTCAGATGCTTATATCTTTCCCTTTCTCTTTTGCTTTTCGCTTCTCTTCTTTTCACAGCTATTTGTAAGGCCTCCTCAGACAGCCAATTCGCTCTTTTGCATTTCTTTTCCATGGGGATGGTCTTGGTCCCTGTCTCCTGTACAATGTCACGAACCTCCATCCAGAGTTCATCAGGCACTCTATCTATCAGATCTAGTCCCTTAAATCTATTTCTCACTTCCACTGTATAATCATAAGGGATTTGATTGAGGTCATATCTGAATGGTCTAGTGGTTTTCCCTACTTTCTTCAATTTAAGTCTGAATTTGGCAATAAGGAGTTCATGATCTGAGCCACAGTCAGCTCCTGGTCTTGTTTTTGCTAACTGTATACAGCTTCTCCATCTTTGGCTGCAAAGAATATAATCAATCTGATTTCGCTGTTGACCACCTGGTGATGTCCATGTGTAGAGTCTTCTCTTGTGTTGTTGGAAGAGGGTGTTTGCTATGACCCGTGCGTTCTCTTGACAAAACTCTATTAGCTTTTGCCCTGCTTCATTTCGTGCTCCAAGGCCAAATTTGCCTGTTACTCCAGGTGTTTCTTGACTTCCTACTTTTGCATTCCAGTCCCCTATGATGAAAAGGACATATTTCTTGGGTGTTAGTTCTAGAAGGTCTTGTAGGTCTTCATAGAACCATTCAACTTCGGCTTCTTCAGTGTTACTGGTTGGGGCATAGGCCTGGATTACTGTAATATTGAACGGTTTGCCTTGGAAATGAACAGAAATCATTCTGTCCTTTTTAAGATTGCATCCAAGTACTGCATTTCGGACTCTTTTATTGACCATGATGGCTACTCCATTTCTTCCAAGGGATTCCTGCCCACAGTAGTAGATATAATGGTCATCTGAGTTAAATTCACCCATTCCAGTCCATTTTAATTCACTGATTCCTAGAATGTCTATGTTCACTCTTGCCATCTCCTGTTTGACCACTTCCAATTTGCCTTGATTCATGGACCTAACATTCCAGGTTCCTATGCAATATTGCTCTTTACAGCACCGGACGTTGCTTCTATCACCGGTCACATCCACAACTGGGTATTGGTTTTGGTTTTGCTCCATCCCTTCATTCCTTCTAGAGTTATTTTTCCACTGATCTCCATTAGCATACTGGGCACCTACCGACCTGGGGAATTCCTCATTCAAAATCCTATCATTTTGCCCTTTGATACTGTTCATGGGGTTCTCAAGGCAAGTATAGTGAAGTGGTTTGCCATTCCCTTCTCCAGTGGACCACATTCGGCTGTGGTCCATGTGATCAGATCGACTAGTTTCCCGTGATTATGATTTCAGTGTGTCTGCCCTCTGATGCCCCCTCGCAATACCTACCATCTTATTTGGTTTTCTCTTACCTTGGGCGTGGAATATCTCTTCACAGCTGCTCCAAGAAAGTGCAGCCGCTGCACCTTACCTTGGATGAGGGGTATCTCCTCAAGGCCGCCCCCCTGACCTTGAACGTGGAGTAGATCCTCTCGGCCCTCCTGCGCCCGCACAGCCACCGCCTATTGGACGTGGGGTAGCGCCTCTCGGCCGCGCCTCTTTGCATGGTCGGTTGCGCTGGGGCCGGCGTCTCTCGCGTCTGATAGGAAGAAGACAATGGCAACCCACTCCAGTACTCTTGCCTGGAAAATCCCGTGGATGGAGGAGCCCGGTAGGCTGCAGTTCATGGGGTCGCTAAGAGTCAGACACGACTGAGCTATTTCACTTTCACTTTTCACTTTCATGCATTGGAGAAGGAAATGGCAACCCACTCCAGTGTTCTTGCCTGGAGAATCCCAGGGATGGGGGAGCCTGGTGGGCTGCCATCTATGGGGTCACACAGAGTCGGACACGACTGAAGCGACTTAGCAGCAGCAGCAGCAGCAAAGTATGATAGAGGTAATGAAGATAATGGCCACCTCCTTCAAAAGGTCCCATGCATGCATTGCTACACTCATTGCCCCTGACCCTGCAGCAGGCTACCGCTGAACCCCGCCTAATCAATCAAATTGATTAGGATTCCAAGAATTATGAAGAAAATTTGTAAAGGATAGAGATGACAAATCTTAATTACAGATTATATTATATAATATGGAAAATCAATAAATATTTATTGTATGACCATACAGTTCTTGCTGCTGATGAAATATTGACAAACAAGGTTCCTGCTCTTAAAAGTCTTATGTTGTAGTGGGAAGAGCAAATAATAAATACATAAATAAAGTAATTTCAAACAATAGTAAATGATAATGGATTACTGTGTTGAGCCTATCTAGGTAAGGGATGGAATCCAGGCTTCAGTGATGAGAAAGAAGCATCCCTATGAAGTATTGGGAGGGAGACTGTCATGTGCAGGAGGAAACTGTTCAAGGGGAAAGTTTCCCTGATAGTAATGAGCTTGATATGTTCAAGGGACAGGAATGAATCAGAGCATTTGAGCACTGTGAGGATGAGAATGGTCACAGATGAGCCGTATGGAGGTAGACAGATGCCAGATCATGCAGAGTCTTAAGGGTCTTAGTAAGGAAATGAGGGTATTTTAGAGTTGCTGTGGGGAATGATAGGAGTGCTTTGTGTAGGGATGGTATCCTACTTGGCTTGTACAGTTGGTTCCAGGACCCCTTGAGGATACAAAAATCCAAGTCCCTTATATAAAATGGCAGTGAGTGAAAGTTGCTCAGTCTTGTCCGACTCTTTGTGACCCCATGGACTATACAGTCCTGGAATTCTCCAGGTCAGAATACTAGAGTGGGTAGCCTTTCCCTTCTCCAGGGGATCTCCCCAATCCAGGGATCCAATCCAGGTCTCTTGCATTACAGGCATATTCTTTACCAGGTGAGCCAAAAGGGATGCCCAACAATACTGGAGAGGGTAGCCTATCCCTTCTCCAGGGGATCTTCCAGACCCAGGAATCCAACCAGGGTTTCCTACATTGCAGGCAGATTCTTTACCAACTTGAACTATCAGGGAAGCCCTTAAAATAATAGTGAAAGTGAAGTTGCTCAGTCCTGTCCTATTCTTTGCTACCCCATGGACTGTAGTCCAGGCTTCACTGTCCATGGGATTTTCCAGGCAAGAATACTGGAGTAGGTTGCCATTTCCTTCTCCAGGAGATCTTTCCAACCCAGGGATTGAACCTGGGTCTCCCTCATTGTAGGCAGACGCTTTACCATCTGAGCCACCAGGGAAGTTTACATATAACCTATAAACATCCTGTTGTATACTTATCCAGTTCCAGTTCCAGTTCAGTCGCTCAGTCGTGTCCGACTCTCCGCGACCCCATGAATCACAGCATGCCAGGCCTCCCTGTCCATCACCAACTCCCGGAGTTCACTCAAACTCATGTCCACAGAGTCGGTGATGCCATCCAGCCATCTCATTCTCCGTCGTCCTCTTCTCCTCCCGCCCCCAACCTTTCCCAGCATGAGTCTTTTCCAGTGAGTCAACTCGTCGCATGAGGTGGCCAAAGTATGGAAGACCACAGAGTCGGTGATGCCATCCAGCCATCTCATTCTCTGTCGTCTCCTTCTCCTCCCGCCCCCAACCTTTCCCAGCATCAGAGTCTTTTCCAGTGAGTCAACTCGTCACACGAGGTGGCCAAAGTATGGAAGATGGAACCTTTAGTCTGCGAAGTCAATGTCCATTTACATTTATACAGTTACACTAACCCAGCCACACTGCTTCCACTCTGGCCTTCCTATTATGCATTCTCCAGAAAGCAACTAGAATGATCTTTTTTAAAACATATTAAAAAGATCTTGGTTCTCAGTATCTTTGAGCTCCTTATCCACTTTTTCAACCAACCACTAAACCAAAAATTTCTTTTCAATTCAGAAAGTTCCAAAGAGCAAAACTTGAATTTACTATGCATTGCAACTATGTACACAGTATTTGTATCCTATGGATTTATTTCCTGTTATCGATAACAAGAGAATACTACGAGTAAAGAATTACTCAATATCTGAAGTGCAAATTCAACTGAGCGGCCTTATTTGGCAACCCTAGACGGGAAAAACAAGGCAATCAACAAAAAAAATGATTAAATGGTAGCTGTAAGTGTTATGTGAGATAATGGAAAAGGAAGATGGAACCTTTAGTCTGCGAAGTCAAGGAAGATTATGACAATGTCCATTTACATTTATACAGTTACACTAACACAAAGCTAAACCCAGCCACACTGCTTCCACTCCGGCCTTCCTACTATGCATTCTCCAGAAAGCAACTAGAATGATCTTTTTAAAAACATATTAAAAAGATCTTGGTTCTCAGTATCTTTGAATTCCTTATCCACTTTTTCAACCAACCACTAACGCTGAAACGCCAATACTTTGGCCACCTCATGCGACGAGTTGACTCACTGGAAAAGACTCTGATGCTGGGAGTGATTGGGGGTGGGAGAAGAAGGGGACGACAGAGAATGAGATGGCTGCATGGCATCACCCACTCAATGGATATGAGTTTGAGTGAACTCCGGGAGTTGGTGATGGACAGGGAGGCCTGGTGTGCTGTGATTCATGGGGTCGCAAAGAGTCGGACACGACTGAGCGACTGAACTGAACTGAACTGAACTGAAAGACTGTGTTGCTGGCCAGGCTCCTTTGTCCCTGGAATTCTACAGGCAAGAATACTGGAGTGGGTAGTCATTCCCTTCCCCAGGGTGTCTTCCCAAGCCAGAAATCAAACCCCCTGCATCCCAGGTAGATTCTTTACTGTCTGAGCGACCAGGGAAGCCCAGGGAATTCTTTAGTCTGTGTGCTCCCAAATATTGCATGGGAAAGCCCTATACTAAAATTTTGTTCTTTATCTGACATTCAAATAAACGGGGCATCTTGTATTTTTACGACGCGACGCGAGAGACGCCGGCCCCGGCGGCGCAGACGCGACGCGAGAGACGCCGGCCCCGGCGCAACGAACCACACAAAGAGGTGCGGCCGTGAGGAGCTACCCCATGCCTGAGGCCAGGGCCGGCGGCCGAGAGGAGCTACCCCACGTCCAACAGGCGGTGGCTGCGCTGGCGCAGGAGGGCCGAGAGGAGCTACTCCACGTTCAAGGTCAGGAGGGGCGGCCTTGAGGAGATACCCCTCGTCCAAGGTAAGGTACAGCAGCTGCACTTTGCTGGGGCGGCTGTGAAGAGATTTTCCACGACCAAGGTAAGAGAAACCCAAATAAGACGGTAGGTATTGCTAGGGGGCACCAGAGGGCAGACAAACTGAAATCATAATCACAGGAAACTAGCCGATCTGATCACAGGAAACTAGCCGATCTGATCACATGGACCACAGCCGAATGTGGTCCACTGGAGAAGGGAATGGCAAACCACTTCAGTATACTTGCCTTGAGAACCCCATGAACAGTGACAAAGGGCAAAATGATAGGATACTGAATGAGGAATTCCCCAGGTTGGTAGGTGCCCAGTATGATACTGGAGCTCAGTGGAGAAATAACTATAGAAGGAATAAAGGGATGGAGCAAAAGCAAAACCAATACCCAGTTGTGGATGTGACCAGTGATAGAAGCAAGGTCCGGTGCTGTAAAGAGCAATATTGCATAGGAACCTGGAATGTTAGGTCCATGAATCAAGGCAAATTGGAAGTGGTCAAACAGGAGATGGTAAGAGTGAACGTCGACATTCTAGGAATCAGTGAACTAAAATGGACTGGAATGGGTGAATTTAACTCAGATGACCATTATATCTACTACTGTGGGCAGGAATCTCTTAGAAGAAATGGAGTAGCCATCATGGTGAACAAAAGAGTCCGAAATGCAGTACTTGGATGCAATCTTAAAAATGACAGGATGATTTCTGTTCGTTTCCAAGGCAAACCATTCAATATTACAGTAATCCAGGCCTATGCCCCAACCAGTAATGCTGAAGAAGCTGAAGTTAATCGGTTCTATGAAGACCTACAAGACCTTTTAGAACTAACACCCAAAAAAGATGTCCTTTTCATTCTAGGGGACTGGAATGCAAAAGTAGGAAGTCAAGAAACACCTGGAGTAACTGGCAAATTTGGCCTTGGAGCACGGAATGAAGCAGGGCAAAGGCTAATAGAGTTTTGTCAAGAGAATTCACTGGTCATAGCAAACACCCTCTTCCAACAACACAAGAGAAGACTCTACACATGGACATCACCAGATGGTCAACACCGAAATCAGATTGATTATATTCTTTGTAGCCAAAGATGGAGAAGCTGTATACAGTTAGCAAAAACAAGACCAGGAGCTGACTGTGGCTCAGATCATGAACTCCTTATTGCGAAGTTCAGACTGAAATTGAAGAAAGTAGGGAAAACCACTAGACCATTCAGATATGACCTCAATCAAATCCCTTATGATTATACAGTGGAAGTGAGAAATAGATTTAAGGGACTAGATCTGATAGATAGAGTGCCTGATGAACTCTGGATGGAGGTTCGTGACATTGTACAGGAGACAGGGAACAAGACCATCCCCATGGAAAAGAAATGCAAAAGAGCGAAATGGCTGTCTGAGGAGGCCTTACAAATAGCTGTGAAAAGAAGAGAAGCGAAAAGCAAAGGAGAAAAGGAAAGATATAAGCATCTGAATGCAGAGTTCCAAAGAATAGCAAGGAGAGATAAGAAAGACTTCCTCAGTGATCAATGCAAAGAAATAGAGGAAAACAACAGAATAGGAAAAACAAGAGACCTCTTCAAGAAAATTAGAGATTCCAAGGGAACATTTCATGCAAAGATGGGCTCGATAAAGGACAGAAATGGTATGGACCTAACAGAAGCAGAAGATATTAAGAAGAGGTGGCAAGAATACACAGAAGAACTGTACAAAAAAGATCTTCCCGACCAAGATAGTCACGATAACGTGATCACTGACCTAGAGCCAGACATCTTGGAATGTGAAGTCAAGTGGGCCTTAGAAAGCATCACTACGAACAAAGCTAGTGGAGGTGATGGAATTCCAGTTGAGCTATTACAAGTCTTGAAAGATGATGCTGTGAAAGTGCTGCACTCAATATGCCAGCAGATTTGGAAAACTCAGCAGTGGCCACAGGACTGGAAGAGGTCAGTCTTCATTCCAATCCCAAAGAAAGGCAATGCCAAAGAATGCTCAAACTACCGGACAATTGCCCTCATCTCACACGCTAGCAAAGTCATGCTCAAAATTCTCCAAGGCTTCAGCAATATGTAAACCGTGAACTCCCAGATGTTCAAGCAGGTTTTAGAAAAGGCAGAGGCACCAGAGATCAAATTGCCAACATCCGCTGGATCATGGAGAAAGCAAGAGAGTTTCAGAAAAACATCTATTTCTGCTTCATTGACTATGCCAAAGCCTTTGACTGTGTGGATCACAATAAACTGTGGAACATTCTGAAAGAGATGGGCATACCAGACCACCTGACCTGCCTCTTGAGAAACCTGTATGCAGGTCAGGAAGCAACAGTTAGAACTGGACATGGAACAACAGACTGGTTCCAAATAGGAAAAGGTGTACGTCAAGGTTGTATATTGTCACCTTGCTTATTTAACTTATATGCAGAGTACATCATGAGGAACGCTGGGCTGGAAGAAGCACAAGCTGGAGTCAAGATTGCTGGGAGAAATATCAATAACCTCAGATATGCAGATGACACTACCCTTATGGCAGAAAGTGAAGAGGAACTCAAAAGCCTCTTGATGAAAGTGAAAGAGGAGAGTGAAAAGGTTGGTTTGAAGCTCAACATTCAGAAAACAAAGATCCTGGCATCTGGTCCCATCACTTCATGGGAAATAGATGGAAAAACAGTGGAAACAGTGTCAGACTTTGTTTTTTTGGGCTCCAAAATCACTGCAGATGCTGATTGCAGCCATGAAATTAAAAGACGCTTGCTCCTTGGAAGGAAAGTTATGACCAACCTTGATAGTATATTAAAAAGCAGAGACATTACTTTGCCATCCAAGGTCCGTCTAGTCAAGGCAATGGTTTTTCCCGTGGTCATGTATGGTTGTGAGAGTTGGACTGTGAAGAAGGCTGATCGCCGAAGAATCGATGCTTTTGAACTGTGGTGTTGGAGAAGACTCTTGAGAGTCCCTTATACTGCAAGGAGATCCAACCAGTCCATTCTAAAGGAGATCAATCCTGGATGTTCATTGGAGGGACTGATGCTAAAGCTGAAACTGCAATACTTTGGCCACCTCATGCGACGAGTTGACTCACTGGAAAAGACTCTGATGCTGGGAAAGGTTGGGGGCGGGAGGAGAAGGGGACGACGGAGAATGAGATGGCTGGATGGCATCACCGACTCTGTGGACATGAGTTTGAGTGTACTCCGGGAGTTGGTGATGGACAGGGAGGCCTGGCGTGCTGTGATTCATGGGGTCGCGGAGAGTCAGACACGACTGAGCGACTGAACTGAACTGAACTGAACTGAAATATGGAGAAGTCAATGGCAAGCCACTCCAGTACTATTGCCTAGAAAATCCCATGGATGGAGGAGCCTGGTGGGCTGCAGTCCGTGGGGTCACTGAGGGTCGGACATGACTGAGCGACTTCACTTTCACTTTTCACTTATTGGAGAAGGAAATGGCAACCCACTCCAGTGTTCTTGCCTAGAGAATCCCAGGGATGGGGGAGCCTGGTGGGCTTCCGTCTATGGGGTCACACAGAGTCGGACACAACTGAAGTGACTTAGCAGCAGCAAATATGGCAACACTACCCCCAATAGGACGCAAACTCCTTGAGTGCAGGAACTCCTCCTGTCTGGTTTCCCAATGTATAACTAGGACGCAGGGTAGGAGCCCACATATGCTTATTGAAAGAATTAACAAAGGATTTAACCACATAGCGAGCGAATAAGAGCCCGTCGGTGAAGACCCGAGACCACGCGCAGAAACAGCTGTCGAGCCGGAGCCTCGGGCGCAGCTCCCCCAGGCCTGGGCGGCCTGCGCGCTGAGGTCACGGGCGCCGGCTGCGGCGACGTCATCACGGCCGCGCGGTCCGCCGGGCTGGAGCGTCACTGGCGCCGGCAGCTCGCCGGCTGTTGTGGCGAGCGAGGGCTTTCTGGTGCGCCCTGCGCAGTGCAGGCCGCCTGTGAGGCCGTCCGGCCCCGGCCAGGGCCCCAGAGGCCCAGTCTCGTGGCCGTCGGCTGTCAGCCGGCAGGCCTGGCCGCCCTGTCGCGGGGAGAACGTCTCCTCAGGGCCATGTCTAGGCCGAGCAGCGTCTCCCCGCGGCCGCCGGCTCCCGGTGGGGCCGGGGGCGGCCCCGCGCCCTGTTGCCCTGGGGGAGGCGGTCGCGCCAAGGGGCTGAAGGACATTCGTATAGACGAGGAGGTGAAGATCGCAGTCAATATCGCTCTGGAGCGCTTCCGCTATGGGGACCAGAGAGGTGAGGTTCCCGGCCGGGACCCCGCCGGCTGCCCCACCTCCCGGAAGCCCGGCCCCTCGGTGGGCAGGGGCTGCCGCATGCGTGGGAGGGAAGACGGGGCCCGGCCCAGGCGAGGAGGGCGGGGGCCGGCGCGGTCGCCGTCTCCCGGGTTGTGAGGAGCCGCGGAGTCCTGCGGGCCAGCCAAGTTTCGGGACCCTTCGTGGCGTCCGAAAGCGAAACTATCAGGTTGCTCCGTAGCAGGAGGCATTTCTTTCCCTAGGGAGAGGTCTTCCGGTAGCTTTGCCACAACTTTTAGGTATTGTTTAGGAAATCGTAGAGATAAATGAAGTGGCAACATGTAGTCGTTTGCTTAAATCCTGGAAGCATCACTCTATTGAACAGTTAAAAAAAAAAAAAAAGGAGTTAAACTCCTGGTAGAAAAAACACCTTCCACACCTCTTAAGGTTAGAAAGCGACTTGAGTCACACAGTGCATAACAGCAGGCGACCTGTGGCCAGTACGGTATATATTAAGTGCTCATTCTGATTTGCTGGTCTAAATACAAGACCCCCTTAAAGCTTCTTAAAAAAAAGAAAAGAAGAAGAAAACAGATGTGAAACCCCAGAAATACACAACATTTCCAGTCTGAGATAGTATAATATGAATTCTCTGCAGTTTTGAAGGCAAAGACAATGGAAGCTGATGCTGAGCGTTCATAATTCTTGAGCATACCTCATCACTGAGAGAAATAAGCATTTTGTTAATTAAACAAGAAAAGTCCGTATAGTCAAGGCTATGGTTTTCCCCTGGTCATGTATGGATGTGAGAGTTGGATTGTGAAGAAAGCTGATCGCCGAAGAATTGATGCTTTTGAACAAGGAGATTCAACCAGTCCATTCTAAAGGAGATCAATCCTGGGTGTTCGGAAGGACTGATGCTAAAGCTGGAAACTCCAATACTTTGGCCACCTCTTGCAACGAGTTGGCTCACTGGAAAAGAGTCTGATGCTGGGACGGATTGGGGGTGGGAGGAGACGGGGACGACAGAGAATGAGATGGCTGGATGGCATCACCGACTCGATGGACATGAGTTTGAGTGAACTCCGGCAGTTGGTGATGGACAGGGAGGCCTGGTGTGCTGTGATTCATGGGGTCGCAAGGAGTCAGACACGACTAAGCAACTGAACTGAACTGAAAGTTAAGATAGTAAACTTCGTCAGTTTCAGCACAAGTAAGAGTAGTCTTTGGTGAACATCTGAGTCCTTTATCACATTTAGGTTTAAGTGTTACTGATATCAGAATTCTGGTAGACATTAAGTGGTTAATTAGTACAGGTACATCTGATTATTACACTTTGTTGTACTTTGCAGATTTTTTAAATAGTTGTTTTTTCTCTTTTAAACAGTTGAAGGTTTGTGGCAATTCTCTGTTGTCAGATGATGGTTAGCATATTTTATCAATAAAGTATTTTTAAATTACTGTATATACATTGTTTTTTAATACATAATGCTATTGTACATTTAATAGACTACAGTGTAGTGTAACCATAAATAGGCCTAGGAACAAACCAGCATAGGCCCTGGAAACCAAAAAAATTTGTATGACTTGCTTTATTATTTTTTATTATTATTTGTTATATTTGTGGGAAGGATTGGGGGCGGGAGGAGTAGGGGACAACAGAGAATGAGGTGGCTGGATGGCATCACTGACTCGATGGACATGAGTTTGAGTGAACTCTGGGAGTTGGTGATGGAAAGGGAGGCCTGGTGTGCTGTGATTCATGGGGTCACAAAGGGTCGGACACGACTGAGTGACTGAACTGAACTGATATTTGTTTTATTACAAGTGTATGGAACCAAACCCACAATCTCACTGAAGTATACCTGTATCTTTTTCACATAAAATATGGTAAATGTGATATATGCTTATATGATTTCTTTCAAATTTTACAAATATATGTGTACTGAAATACCTTGAAAGAAATTTGCCTATCAGCAAATGATGCTTTGTGGGTTTTTTTTTTTTTTCTCCCATGTAGAAATGGAATTTCCTTCTTCTTTGACCAGTACAGAAAGAGCCTTTATTCATCGATTGAGTCAGTCTCTTGGTTTGGTTTCTAAAAGTAAAGGGTAAGCTGATAACTTTTCTTAAGTAAAAAAATTTTACTGAAAAAGAGAAATGTTTTTGACTAAATAGTTAATACCATTTTAGATTCACATCCTTAATTATATCATATATAGAAGATCTGATTTATGTTTGTACCAAACTCAGCTCTTTGCTTTTCTTCCTATCTCCCTTTTTTTGATTTCCCTGGTTGGGAGAGGGTGGGAGAAGAAGGTAAATTTTAAGATGTTAGCAAAATGGTTTAAAAGTTGAAGTTAATTGCATTCAGAAAGATATTTTCTTTTTTTATAGAAACCAAAACTTCTTTGTTTTTCTTGAAGAATGGATAGCCTTAAAATAATAAATACAATTATTAGCAGAACTTATCTGTTTAAGAGCTGCTGTACTATAATGGTATACTTTAGAACACATGCTTATTGTTTTCTTTCATACCAAGTCACAAAGCTGATGATTAGAAATGATTAAATAAAATGGAACTTATATTCATTCCTAAGTAAAGATCTTTTATTTTTAATCTCCTAGAATTAATTTTATTTTTTAGCAAATTAGTCTTTCTCTTTTTTTTTTTTTTCCTTTTGTGCCTGGTATCATGGTTCCATTATACCTATTTGAGAGGTACCGAGAAAAGGGCAAGAAACCTGGATTCTACTCCCAGTCTCTCAGTGCTTCATTCTTTAGTTTGATCATGTCCCTTAACTTTAAATGCCAGTTTTTTTTTTTAATGTAAAAAAACGAAAACGTTAATCTCTTTGTGCTAGTTGAGATCCTGTGATCCTGCAGTTTATTTTGAGCGTCTTACTTGAGTTTTAAAAACAGATTGCAGAATTACTGTGTGATAGTTTATGGTTGTTTTTCTGATCACTTTTTTTTAATATCCTTTCTTTTGAAATGAAGCTATGTGTGTTGAATTTTGTTTTTCATCTCCTTTTAGAGAGTTGAATTTACTTTGAATTGATTTTTTTTTTTTTAACTGTTCACCTTTTGGTGAAAATACTCTTGTTAGAATAGCACTTGTTTTGTGTTCTTTATTATATTCTTATGTTTTCTTAGAAATTCCAGTCAAGTATTCCCATACCCCAGATTTTACCTCCTTATAATTTGTTTCATTTTTCCTGAACTGGTATCACTATGTTTTGGTTCTAAGAGCACACTTTTCTGAGTCTTTAATTTGTTCATGAATAAAACAAAATTGTTTCCTATTCTTCTTAGTCCAAATTAGACAAAATGAAACTTACAAAGTGAACTTGTTAAAAACTTGTAGAGAGAATAGATATAAAGTATATGAAAGCAGATTTTCCAAGTACAGGTTTTTAATCTTGTGATTGCTGAAGGTGCTGCTTAATAGGTATCCAAGTATTTCAGTTGGGCTTCCCAGATGGCTCATGGTAAAGAATCTGCCTGCCAATGCATATTATACAGGAGACGCTGTTTCGATCCCTGGCTTGGAGGAAATGACAACCCACTCCAGTATTCTTGCCTGAGAAATCCCCTAGACAGTGGAGCCTGTTGGGATATGGAGTCACAATAGTCCAACATGATTTAACCTCTGAGCACACACACATGCACATGGAAGTATTTTCCTCACCCTGACCAAGATGCTGTACCCTGCAAGACCTCGCTTTCAGATTTGAATTATTGCCTCCCTTACCTTCTGCCATAGAAGACTGAATGCTGCACTCCCCCTCTCTTCCCCTAGCTAAAATAAGAAAAATGGGTTAAAAGTGATGAACGCTGTTAGTGAAGTTTTGGAAATCCATTAAAACCCTGTGATGTACAGAAATAATAGTAACAGTAGCTAACACTTATTAAGTGCTCTTGTGCGACAGGCATTGTGCTAGGTGCTTTAAGTAAATTATCATTTGATCCTCACAACAGTCTTGTATGGTAGGTTCTACTTTTTTAATACCTGGTTCCTATATAACAGATGAGGCAAGTCAAGCTTGGAGATATTAGTTTTCCCAAGTTCACATAGCTAGCAAGTGGCAGAGCCAACAATCAAACATAGTTAGCGTTTAGCTAATTAATTTTTGTTGTTTGTAGTGAATTCATAGCAATGTTTTAGGAACTATGAGTAGTTAAGAGAGAAATATTAGATAATGCTCATTTCTAAGTTGTTTATAGTCTATTAAGTCACAAAAAGAAAAAAAAATTGTCACAAACTGAGCATGACATGGAAATAATTGTGTTTAGTGACAAAATTAACTCGGTTTATTATTTCTGAACTAATCATAAAAAAGCACAGATTTATGTGGTGTAAACTTCAATAAATTTGTATATTTGTATTGCAGTATTGTAGATAAAATGGTTTGGAGTTAGGTCTTTGCATCTGTCTGCCTGTGCTTAGTCGCTCAGTGGTGTCTGACTCTTTGCCACCCCCTGGACAGTAGCCCACCAGGCTCCTCTGCCCATGGGATTTTCCAGGCAAGAATACTGTAGTGGGTTGCCATTTCCTACTCCAGGGGATCTTCCTGACATAGGGATTGAACTGGCATCTCCCGTGTCTCCTGCACTGCAGGTGGATTCTTGACCTGCTGAGCCATTGGGGAAGTATCTGCCTAGTGGAAGTACAGATTAAAGGGAAATGAAATTAAGTATTTGCTAGATAGTAAACAAATGTGTATTATCTTTGTGAAGTGAAGTGAAAATTGCTCAGTCATGCCCTATTCTTTGTGACTCCGTGGACTATACAGTCCATGAAATTCTCCAGGCCAGAATACTGGAGTGGGTAGCCTATCCCTTCTCTGGGGGATCATCCCAACCCGGAAATCGAACCAAGGTCTCCTGCATTGCAGGCGGGTTCTTTACCAACTGAGCTATGAGGGAAGACTTTGTATCTTTGTATAGAGACATTAATTCCTTGGTGGCTGAGAACTTTTAAGTAGTGATTTCAGATTTTGGCTCTTCAGCAGATTTTTAAACTGTTCTCAGGTTTGTAAAGTGGGGAATAGCTGTATGGTTGTATTTGAGGTAAATTATTCAGTAACATACTGTGTAAATGCAACATTTATGTCATGGGCCATGTGCGGGTTGGAAAAGAATTTCCAGACATGGGACAGAATGAGAGGGAAATAAAGTCTATTAGAGTGGGGTACGCCGTTAGAACAGCGGGCTGGCCCAAGGGAGAATGGACATTGAACAGGTCCTTGGTCTATTTTTATAGCCAGGGCACAAGGAGCAGAATAGGGGTCTTGTAGGTCATTAGCTGATTGGATGAGGCCCGTATACTTAGTGGGGGAAGAGTAAGGCAAATACTTTCTCCCTATGGGGTAGAGGGGGAGACAGGTTATACTGCTCAGGAGGACCTGAAATTCGTTAATAGTTACAACATGGGTGTGTGAGGGAAGGACAATAAGGGTCTGGTTTTTCTGTTCCTACATTCCAGGCCCTCCTTGGTTTTATCTGCTCTTTCATCCTTGGGTCACCACAATTAATATTAAAATTGCATCAAATTTGATTAGCTATGTCATCATTTCTTTAAAAGGAAGAAGCCATTGAAATATCAGAACTTCATTATAACTATGATTACTTTTCCCTTTGAAAGTTAGAAGTTACAATGTTCTTACCTGTACTTTTAGTCCATTTAAACTTAAATGGGGCATATGTGGCTTGCATGTTACTATATTTTTAAAACTTCTTGTGAACTTCACTTATCTAGCATCTTTTCCACATTTTGCAGGTAGTTTCTAGTTAATTTTGCTTTGTAAAGGGACTGCTAGATTTTCATGTAGTGTATTATGTTGGAATGAAATCATAGTGAGATTTCATTGTATTAATTTACCTACAACAACTGCTGTATAGAATGTTTTCATCTGCACAATAACAAAGTGAATATTTTGCCAAAATTTCACTAATTTTTGAATTATATATCAGTGCCACAGTGGTGTTGAATGGTATAGGAACAGCACTAATATTGACA